>NW_004444088.1:1071952-1074241 GCF_000243295.1 Trichechus manatus latirostris
TTGTTAACTCTTTCCATTGTTTTTCTGTTCTCTATTTCATTTAATTCTGCCCCAGTTTTTATTATTTGCTTTCTTCTGGTGCCCGAGGGCTTCTTTTGCTGCTCTCTTCCTATTTGTTCTAGTTGTAGAGTTAATGTTTTGATTTTGGATCTTCCTTCTTTTTGAATGTGTGCATTTCTTTTGCTGTAAATTGACCTCTGAGCACTGCTTTTGCTATGTCCCAAAGGTTCTCATTTGATTCTGTGAATTTATTTTTTCTATCCTTAATTTCTTCTATAACCCTGTAGTTTTTGAGCAAGGTGTTGTTCAGTTTCCCTGTGTTTGATTTTTTTCTCTTACTTTTTCTGTCATTGATTTCTACTTTTATGGCTTTATGGTCAGAAAAAATGCTTTGTAATATTTTGATGTCTTGGATTCTGTTAAGGCTTGCTTTATGGCCTAATACGTGGTCTATTCTGGAGACTGTCCCATGTGCGTTGGAAAAAAAAAGAATACTTGGCTGCTGTTGGGTGCAGTGTTCTGTATATTTCTACGAGATCAAGTTGGTTGACTATGGCATTTAGACCTTCCATGTCTTTATTGAGCTTCTTTCTTGATGTTCTCTCCTTCGCAGAAAGTGGTGTGTTGAAGTCTCCTACTATTATTGTGGAGCTATCTGTCTCTCTTTTCAATACTGTTAGAGTTTGTTTTACGTATTTTGGAGCCCTGTCTTTGAGTGTGCAAATATTTATTATGGTTATGTACTCTTTGTGTATTGACCCTTAATCATTATATAGTATCCTTCTTTATCCTTTGTGGTGGATTTTACTTTAAAGTGTATTTTGTCAGAGATTAATATTGCCACTCCTGCTCTTTTTTAATTGTTGTTTGTTTGATATAATTTTTTCCATCGTTTGAGTTTTAGTTTGTTTGTGTCTCTAAGGTGTGTCTCTAAAAGACAGCATATAGATGGATCACGTTTTTTTATCCATTCTGCCCCTCTCTGTCTCTTTATTGGTGCATTTAGTCCATTTACATTCAGCATAATTATTGATAGGTATGAGTTTAGTGCTCTCATCCTGATATCTCTTTTTGTGTGTTGTTCACAGTTTCTTTGTTCTCCTCAATTTTCTGTGCTGAGTCGTTTTTCTTTATGTATTTTTTTCCATCTTTTTCTTTGTTGTAGATTTTGTGTTTGCTGAGTCTTTATATTTTTTGTTTTTTATTTTGATGCATAGGATTGTTAGTTTCCTTTGTGGTTACCTTAATATTTACCCCTATTTTTCTAAGTTTAAACCAGTCTTTTGTTTCTTTATATTGCCTTGTCTTCCTCTCCATTTGAAAGATCTATGACTATATTTTTTTTTTCAAATAACATCTGTGGTTTAATTACAAGTTGTTTTTATAATTAATGTTTCATATGCTTTAATATGTATATTTGTTCAAATGCACTCATATATAATTAGGCCAAATAATACATTTGTTATTTTAACTTTTGATCATAGAAATTTTCAGACATATACAAAGTAGACACAATAGTATGAACACTGCCTCCCCCACTATCTTATGTACCATTCGGCTTTAACAGTTATCAGCCCTTTACCAATCTTGTTTTGTCTAGTCTTCTCTGACTTTCTTTTTTTAAATTTATTTTTTTATTTTTTAACATATATTGTTATGAGACCCCAACCACTCACCCCATTCTGCGACAGCATACTCCTCCTCTCTGCCCCTGATTCCCCATGAACATTCAACCAGCTCCTAACTCTCTCTGCCTTCCCCTCTCACCTCTGGACAGAAGCCACCCCTTTGGTCTCTTATATCTACTTGTCTAAGAGGCACATTCTTCATGAGTGTCACTTTATGTCCCACAGTCCAGTCCACTCCCTGTCTGAAGAGTTGGCCTCAGAAATTGTTTTAGTTCTGGGGTGATGGAGAGACCGGGGGCCATGCTTTCCGGGGCACATCCAGTCTTAGTCAGACCATTAAGTCTGGTCTTCTTACTAGTATTTGAGTCCTGCATCCCATATTTCTACTGCTCCATCAGGGACCCTCTGCTGTGTTCCCTGTCAGGATGTTCATTGGTGGTAGCCGGGCACCGTCTAGCTCTTCTGGTCTCAGGCTGATGAAGTCTCTGGTTTATGTGGCCCATTCTGTCTCTTGGGCCAATACTTTCCTTGTGTCTTTGGTGTTCTTCATTCTCTTTTACTCCAAGTGGTTGGGACCAATTGATGCATCTTAGATGGCTGCTTGCAAGCTTTTAAGACCCCAGACGCCACTAACCAAAGTAGGATGTAGAACATTTTCTTC
>NW_004444088.1:1078673-1109485 GCF_000243295.1 Trichechus manatus latirostris
TAGCCTGCATGGTTTCTGCTGAGTAGTCTGACCTTATTCTAATTGACTCTCCTTTGTAGATGACTTTTCTTTTATCCCTAGTTGCTCTTAAAATTCTCTCTTTATCTTTGGTTTTGGTAAGTTTGATTATAGTATGTCTTGGTGACTTTCTTTTGGGATCTACCTTATGTGGGGTTTGATGAGCATCTTGGATAGATATCTTCTTATCTTTCATGATATCTGGGAAGTTTTCTATCAACAAATCTTCAACAATTTTCTGTGTATTTTCTGTTATCCCCCCGGTTCTGGTACTCCAATCACTCTTAGGTTATTTCTCTTGATAGAGTCCCACATGACTCTTAGAGTTTCTTCATTCTTTTTAATTCTTTTATCTGATTTTTCCTCAAATAAGTTGGCATCAAGAGCTTTATCTTCATTGTCACTAATTCTAGCTTCTACTGCCTCAATTCTGCTCCTGTGACTTTCTACTGAGTTGTCTAATTCTGAAATTTTATTGTCAATCTTCTGGATTTCTGATTGCTGTCTCTCTGTGGATTCTTGTGGCCTATTAAATTTGGCATTATGTTCTTGAATAACTTTTTTAAGTTCCGATACTACTGTGTCTGTATGTTGCCTGGCTGTTTCTGTGTTCTGTCGAATTTCCTTTCTTATTTCTAGAAGAGTTCTGTATATTAATCTTCTGTATTCTGTCTCTGGTAATTCCAAGAAGTTCTCTTCCTCCAGAGAATTTATTGATTCTTTATTTTGGAGCTTGCTGAAGCCATCATGGACTGCCTGTTTATGTGACTTGATATTGACTGTTGTCTTCGAGCCATCAATAATTTATTATAATTTTATTTTGTGTTTGCTTAGTGAGACCTAGCTTCTTATTTTGTTTTGTTTTAGATATGCCCAAATAGGCTGCTCGTGTGCACTAGTTTTATTTTTGACACCTTTTGATCTCTAACGTCCTGTCACAAGGTAGTTGGTTTTGTAACTAAGTATGTGCACGCCGGAGGTCGTTACCATTTCCTATATGGGATCAGCTCCAGTGTGCAGGCAGTCGATCACCAAGTGTGTGATGCAGATTCTCACCCCCAGTCCTAGAGAGGCATGGGTGATTGGTGCAGGCACTGGACTCTGGCTGTGGTAGGGGATCACGCGCTGAGCCAGGCAAGGGGCTGATGGCTGCCCCTGAAAGTCTGAAAGAAAAGTGTGTCCCTATTCTCTAGGGTGAATAAGTAGGTGAGTTTTGTAGCTGGGCTAAGAGCACCCCACTATGTTGGCTGCAAAGATTCTAGGGCACCACTTTTTCTTGAACTCCTGAAGCAGGTGACTAGGCACTTTAGGAACTATCACCAGTCTTCAAGACCCTTCTGCAGAGCGATAAAAGTGCCTACTTGAGGGCCAGGGCTGTTTCGAGGATCACAAATTTCCCCTTTCACAGCTGAGGCAGTTGAAGTTAAACTTGAGCTGTTTGCCCGGTTGTACTGTGGTAGAGAGGGCTAACACTGTTGAGATGCGTCCCCACAAGTCTATACAGGGGTGTATGGCACTCAGAGTCTGCGGACCCCTGATTTCTATGGCCAGCAAAGGAGTTGTGCCAACCCTATGTTCTTGGCCTAGGGGAGCCAGCAGCTTATTTGTTCCCTCTCCGAGGCCAGGAGAATGGGTCAGGGCGCTTTTTGGGATCTATTTCCAGCCCAGTGGACTCCTGGTGCAGAGCGGGGAGGGAGGCGGTAAAAGGAAGAGAGGTTTTTCCCAAATCCAGTGCAGAGCACAGAGGTAGCAGGTCAAACGGAGAGAGGTTTTTCCCAGATGGGCTTTTTTTTTTTTTTTTTTTAACTTGTCACGAAAGGGTGCGTACATGTACTTATCCTAGCCTTTTGGGAGCTGCTCTTCACTGGTTCGGAGTGTCCAAGCAGAATCTCTGCTGCCGGGTCTCTCTCGATTTGGAAACTGCTTCTCGAGCTCGTGCACAGCACAGCTGTTTGCCTGCTTCACCGCGGCCCAGCGTGGCTGTGTCTCTGCAGTATTGCCGCTGCAGCTCTAGCGCTCCTCACCTCTTCCAAATGGTCTTCCCTCTGGTATGACTGAGATGGATTTCTTAACCTTGCCTTGTTCAGGGCTGCCAGAAGTTCACATAGAATCAAATCACTTGTTTTTCCAGGTCTTTGTTGTAAGAGGGATATAGGAAGCGTCTAACTAGTCTGCCATGTTGACCACGCCCTCCTCTATGACTATATTTTTTTAGTTCCTCTTTTTTGTTTTAATGTTATCATCTTTTACATATTGATGTCTCTGTTTTCGTATTTTCAATGCTTTAGCTTTGATTAATTTTTGTTACTTCCGTATCTGGGTTTATATCTGGTTGCTCTGTCCTGTGTTCTAGTCTTGGGTTATTATCTGATGTTATTGTTTTTGTAACCAGAGACTCCGTTTAGTATTTCTTGTAATTTTGGTTTGGTTTTTGCAAATTCCCTAAACTTCTGTGCATCTGGAAATGCCCTAATTTCATCATCATATTTGAGAGACAGTTTTGCTGGATATATAATTCTTGGCTGGCAATTTTTTCCTTCCAGGCTTTATATATGTCATCCCATTGCCTTCTTGCCTGCATGGTTTCTGCTGAGTAGTTTGAGCTTAGTCTTATTGACTCTCATTTCTAGATGACTTTTCATTTTTCCCTAGCCAATCTTAAAATTCTCTGTTTATCTTTGGTTTTGGCAAGTTTGATTATAATATGTCTTGGTAACTTTCTTTTGGGATCTACCTTGTATGGGTTTCTATGAGTTTCTTGGATAGATATCTTCTCATCTTTCACAACATCCGGAAAGTTTTCTGCCAACAAATCTTCAACAATTCTGTCTGTATTTTCTGTTATCCCCCCTTGTTCTGGTAGTCCAGTCACTCGTAGATTATTCCTCTTGATAGAGTCCCACATATTTCTTTGGGTTTCTTCATTTTTAACAATTATTTTATCTGATTTTTCCTCGAATAAGTTGGTATCAATTGCTTTATCGTCAATCTCACTAATTCTGACTTCCATTTCCTCGATTCTGCTCCTATGACTTTCTGTTGAGTTGTCTAATTCTGAATTGTAATGTTAATATTCTGGATTTCTGTTTTCTGTCTCTCCATCGATTCTTGCAGCCTGTTAAATTTGTCATTATGCTTTTCTCTAATCTTCTTAATTTCCTGTATTGCTTTGTTTGTGTGTTCCTCGGCTTGTTCTACATTTTGCCTGATCTCCTGCCTGATATCTTGAAGAGTTCTATATATTAATCTTTTGTATTCTACCTCCATTAATTCAAGAAGTTCTCTTCCTCCTGAAGATTTTTTGATGCTTTGTTTTGGGAGCTTGCTGAAGCCATCATAGTCTGCTTCTTTCTGTGATTTGATATTGACTGTTGTCTCTGAGCCATCAATAAGTTATTATATTTATTTATTTTATGTTTGCTTACTGTGTCCTAGCTTTTTGTTTTGATATGCCCAGCTAGGCCGATTGTATGAGGTAGTTTCATTATTGGTGACTTTGAAGCTCTAATGTCTTGTTACCAGGTGGTTAGATCTGTTACTAGCTATGTGAGCCCGGGAGTCCATATACTTTTCTTGTATGGCTTCAGCTCAAGTGTCGAGGCAGTCGGTCACCAAGTGTGTGGTGCAGGCTCTCACCTACAGTCCTAGATGGACAGAGGTGATTGGAGTGGGCACAAGTATCTGGCTGCAGTAGGAGGTCACATGCTGAGCAAGGCAGGGGGCTGACGGCTGCCCCTGAGTGTCTGGGAGGAAAGTATGCACCTGTTCCCTAGAGTGCGTAGGTGGGTGAGTTTTGCACTAGGACTATGAGCAGCCAATGCTGTTGGCTGTAAGCACTGGGAGGCCCCATTTATTCTTGGACCCCTGTCACAGGTGGCTAGGTGGTGTGGGTGGAGCCACCAGTCCTCAGGCCCCTGATGTGGATAAATGAGGACTCTGCTTAATGGGCAGACCGGTGTCAAACGTCATGAACGTGCCACTCCACCATATATAAGCATTGCACTCTTAATAAAAATTGTATTTTTTAAAATTTAATCTATGTAAAACGTTGACTTTTTTATAGTAATTACATGATTCTGTCAGTAATTTAGATTTTTGAACCTTTCATTTTATATATATGTTAAACTTCATTTGCCAAAAAGCAATTATTGTCGTGTTTTCTGAAATAATGTAATATTTCCCATTCAATCATTTTTGTAAGATATTTTTACATTCTATGTCCTAATTTTCTTTTAAATTAGTTTTTCATTGACCTTAGTGGCAAGAAGCATGTAAAGTGTCCTTAATATGTATTGAATTATTTATGTCACATTAAGCTCTAAATAATTTTAGGTTGTGCAGAGAAAATTATAATCCCTCTACTCTTTTTCTCTAGAAGCTTCAGTCCGATGGTTGTACAAATCATTTAGAAGGTTTTCATATTTTACTCGAGGACCAAATTGTCTTCCACTTAATTATGGTTTATTTCTCTTTTCCACAAAATCTAGGAGGGCTGAAGGTTCACTTTTGGATTCCCCAGTACCCAGTACAATGCCTGTCACAATGTAAGACCTCAAAAATTATTTTCCATGAACAGATGACTAAAGTAATTAAAATTAAATGAGGAACTTTCCAAAGTGAAACATAATCCCTGTTGCTTATAAACTTATAAGAAAACTGCCAAGTTGCATATTCTAACCCTAGTCATAAACCTAAGAGTAAGCATACTTGGGTTAGACGACTGAGAACATAAGCTCACTACTGGGAAAGCTAGAAAAAGAAGTCTCGCTTTGTTCCACTAAAGTCAGGCTATGCCCCTAAAGTTCATAACTAGCATCTTTTGTCTAGTAAAGATGTTAGCTTGAACCACTAGTGTGCATTTCTATGAATAATTTGAATAATCATCAATGTGCTGAATGAAATTGCCAAAAAATTGTCAAAGACGTGAGACATATGAGATCATCTTTCTACTCATTTCTCATTTAAGAACAAGCAATCAGTCAGAGTGCATGTGTCACCTAATTAAATGTAACATTAAGGTGCTTTCCTTGGTTTTAACTATTTCATCGTCTAGAATATGACACAGGATGCGTTGGAAAAATGTTGAATATGATTATATTCAGGCTGTTGTTAACAAATGTGAAGCAATGGAACAAAAATAGTCGATATAAATATAATTATTTAGGCAATTAAAAGCAAAAATGTAAATGAACAATCCTCACTTATCCCACTACTATACAGTTCAGGTGAAAGGGTGTTTCTGTGCAAGGAAATTATTAATACAATTAGCATAAAATATTTAGACATTAAGTTGAAGACATTTGTATTACTACTGTGTAATATCAGGCCCCGGTTTCTACTTACTAATAAAAGAAATAGTGAAATAGTGGTAGAACAGAGCACAACATTAAAAATAATTTAGATTGAAGATGATATTGTGGTAGGTTCTTTCCATATATAGGTCTACAAAACCTCCCGTCTCACACGCCCTTTAGTAATATAATCTTGATTTTCTCACATCAAGAGGTGTAATCTATTTCCTCTGGCCCAAAACAGTTTCTCTAGCTGACAAAACACTCTCTAAATGAAAAATGACCTCAAAGCAAGGGTTGCATCCATTTTGTTGCTATAAACTCCTTTGTTAAGAGCTTATAAAAATTAAATATGGCACCTTGAAGACCATCTCAGTAGGTATAAGGACTTCTAAGTATCTTAATAGCATTGTCCCACAATATTCTCATATACCCAGAGTACAGATAACTCTGTTTTGGAAAAATTGATGGATGTGGCTTTTGGGACATAAAGTGAACCCCAAAGAGATTGATAGAAAAATCTTAAAGTTTTTAAGAACCTTGTATTAGCAAAAACCACTATCAGCTAGAAGGAACAGTTCAAAATGCAGCTCCCAACTTTGTACGTGTAGGAAGTAGGCAAAAAGAGCAATTCGAAATGGAAGGCTGATTCAGAGGACAGAGCCAAGAGCTTTTAAAAACAATGGATTAGGAGACATCTTCAGGAACCATCACTAGCATCTAATCAAGCAATATTCCATGTCCTTAATGTGAGGGCTGGGAGCAGTTTTGGCAATATGTATCCAGCTGAATTCAGAATTGCCATGGTCCAGTGACGGCTAACTGCTCCCTATTTTTCCTCTTTTTAAGTGCAAGAGTCTGGTGCACTATCTGTGTTTCATCAATGTATGCTGAGTATACAGAAGGCAGATAACTTGTCTTCTTATTTCACATGTCTGTGGATCAAGATCAAGGGAACCTGATAAGCTGCATCCAGGAAACCTCATCACATATGGGCATGATTTAGATAATGACACTCTGGGTTTTGAGCCAATATCCTAATGGTATGAGACATCTGGAGGAGGGAGAGAGTGTATTTTGAGGGAGGCAAGCGAATTAGTGCAGCTAGAGGGTAGACAGTGGAAAATTGCTTCCAAAGATGTCCACGTCAATCCCTCCCATCTCACGTGCCAGTTTGCCATGTGAATTCGCCACTCCTCCCATCAAGGAGTGGAATCTACTTCCCCTTCTCTGGAATTTTTGACCAGTGGAATGTAGTGAAAGTGACACTGTATGATTTCTGGGTTTATAACTTAATAGACTTTGCAGCTTACATTTTTTTGATCATGGAAGCCATCTACCATGTAAAGAAGCTTAAGCTAGGCTACCTACTGATAACAGACCATGTGGCGTGAAAGAGAAAGAGAGAGAGAAGAGGGAAAAAGAAGAGACAGAGATATTACATGCAGGAGAAGCTTGGCACCACCTCCCATCTGAAAGAAGTTGCCAAACCAAACCCATTGCGGTCAAGTCTATTCCAAATCATAGCGACCCTATAGGACAGAGTAGAACTGCCCCATAAGGTTTCCAAGAAGCAGCTAGTGGATTCCAACTGCCGACCTTTTGGTTAGCAGCTGAGCGCTTGACCACTCTGCCACCAGGGCTCGTTCAAACTGACACTGTGAAGCAGAAGAGCTAATAGACTGAATACTGCTAATCTAAAAATAAAAAAATAGCTATTATTTTAATCCTCTAAATTTTGGAGTTTGTTTTTTCATGCAAAAAAAGATAATTGAAAAAGTTAAACTTATCTGCCTTGATCCTTTGAAGAGATAGGAGGAAAAAAAACCAAACAACTACTCTTCTCTTTTATTTATGGCCTATACTTTCCAAAATAGAAATATCTTCATTGTTGTACAACAGTACAAAGTTAATTGTTGAGGCTCTATTGGACATAATCACTCTCTCTGTCTCTGTGTTTTTGTTTCTTTGTCTTCACATGATCTTCCATCATTAAGTAGCCTAGCTTAAGCCTCTTTACATGGTAGCTGGATTCCATGAGCTTCAAAGTGGAAGCTACAAAGTCTGTTAACTTATAAATCCTGAAATCATACAGTGTCACTTCCACTGCATTTCACTGGTCAAAACATAGGCAGTATTAGAGAGGATCTAAAAGAACTATATATAATGTCATCAATAACTTGTCTTCCTTCCTAGTTTTTTAAGAAAGAAATTGCCATTACTATTTTTGGCTACTAAACTGATTATTTTAGTAATTTTGTTGCAGTAACATCCAAATACTTTTCCTGATTAGTGTGATAGATAATTCTCCCATATCTTTGATCTCAAACTAATTATTTCATTTTATGTTTATTTGCCATCTGCTGGCACAGGCACCAAACATTTCAACTTCTTTAGAGCGAAACCTAAATATTGTTTTTTTTTTCTTTCCTGCTTTTCATTTTATATAAAAACTTTTAAAAAAGAATATGTTTTAAACTAGCTAATGAAAGTAGAACTTAATCACAGTCTTAAACTGCAAACTTCAAGGAGTTCCCTATTCCTAAAGTAATGCTTAGAGAATCTCAAATTTACATTTCAAACAGAAACTTCATAGGATGGAGTAGCTTTTCATAATCATGCTGAACCCAGTTGCTTGGCTGAAAATGCATCAAGCTGATATTTCAGGAGAAAATAGAAATTCTAATGGAATCTAGAAAGACAAATTTTAGGAAATCAAATACAATTCTATAATCAGGGTGAGATCCTTACTTTACCCTATTTGTACCATAAATCTGTTTACTTAACCAGGAATTGAATTAATTTCAATATCTTTCTTAAATTTGATTGCTTATTAGCCTATTGGGTAAGACCAGTAAGAGACATTAATACACACTGATGATTTTACAGATAAAGTCAAATCTCATTTTAGATTTCTTTCTTTTAACCAATCTTGATTTAATATCATGAGTCAAAATATTATTACTGTGGGTCACCATGAGTTCAAATCATCTTGATGGCAACTAACAACAACATTTTAATTTAAGGTTTATATTATCTCTTATGACTTCTTTAAAATCTTTTCTAAATTAAGCAAAATTACAACAATAAAATACAGATTTTTAGATGTCTAAAATTCCAATAGTTCTTTTAAAATGAAAGGAGAGGAGATTCTTAGTTTGGAGAAAATACCCAGAGAAGCCCTGTTTTATAAACTTTTTCTTCTATTAAGTACTTGATTCTTAATAATGAAGGCTGAACATCTAAAGAGATCATTTAATTTCCTACTATTTTTGAACTTTTAGTGGCTTCTCCATTCTTGTTTGGTTGGGAAAATATTACTCCCAAACATGTGACCTGGTGCTCCTAAATGGAGTCTCTATAATTTAAATCTTAATGATTCTGTATACCTAAACTATTTTAAATATTTTTTAAATATTTCTCTACAGGTTAAGTGTGGGAAGAAGAGATTAAGTGTGACAAGAAGTGAAAATCTCAATGCTGCTGCTGTTTCAGAGGTAATTGTATTTAGAGGAGTTTATACTCAAGACATGATCCTTACAAAAAAAGGAAAACATGACGAAAACATTGCAGGGAGAGAGAAGTTAGCTGCTGCATTTGCAGAAAGAGGTGATAAAATGAATGAAAATGAAGAAATACAACTAAACGAGAGGGAACAAAGAGTGCTAGGAGAAAGTGCAGTTTCTCTAAAGATGAAATGATGTAAGGAAGAAAAGGAGGAATTTAAGCTGAGAAGAGTCAAAACAAAATTAATGATGTGGGTTGAAAATTGCCAGAAGAAAGGCATTATTTTATTTCTGATTCAAGGATACCCATAAAAACCCATTGCTGTCAAGTCGATTTAGACTGATAGTGACCTTATAGGACAGAGTAGAAACGCCCCATGGGGTTTACAAGGCTGTAATCTTTAAGGAAGCAGACTGTCACATCTTTCTCCCTAGGAGAGGGTAGTGGGTTCAAACTGCCAACCTTTCAGTTAGCAGCCAAGCTCTTAACCTCTGCACCACCAGGGCTCTTTGATATAAGGATAAAAAACAAACAAAAAAAAACCCATTGCCCTCAAGTTGAATCTGACTCATAGTGACCCTAAAGGACAGAGTAGAACGGTCCCATAGGGCTTCCAAGGAGCACATAGTAGATTTAAACTGCTGACCTTTTGGTTAGCAGCGGTAGCTCTTACTAGGCCACCAGGGTTTCCTGATATAAGGATAGGAGGGGCCAAAGAAAGGAGTACTTTCCAAATTTGTTTTGATAGTTAGTCCTAGTACTCCCTGGGGCCCATCATCAAAATGGATGTATTTTCTTCCAGCATGTGAAAATGGAATGATTTCGCTATTAGGAAGCATGACTATATTAAATGTAGTCAAATAAAATCACAACCAACAGAATATGTTCAAGAAAAAAATTAGCTTTCATCTAAGCATGGTGAACAGTTCCAATTTTTTTCTATGAATATTTACTTGCTTCTTTCTCATTCTCTTTTGCCATCTGCTAGAACTTGCTATCAGAAAAGTGGCAAAATTTGCCAAGGCTTAAGGGGAAAAAAAACCACTTAAATCAGAAAACCTTAAAATTGAGAATATTCTATCTATTAAAAGTTATTCCTATGATTGCCAAAGAGCGTCATTAGTTTTATTGCCAAAATAAATTTAAACGTCCCACATGTTCTGTTTTCTAACCACTAGATAATACAAGAACTTTTCAACTGCCACTCAAAATTCAACAACTATTTGAATTAACATTCAACAACTGATTAAATTACATTTATACATATATATATTTTAAATCTTCAACTCTTAACGGACACAATATAAGCTTTGTAAGAAATGGACTTGTGCACACCTTGAGTCTTCCGTTTACTGGGTAAGCATTCTTGGGCAATAACTTAAGTCGTCCATAATTAAGTTTCCTTATCGATAAATTATAATATAAATACCAAAACAAATGAGTTCTGCCATGGCAAATGAGTTCAGGTAGGGTTGACCAGTAAGTTTATATAAACTAGATAAATATAAGTTCTTAAAAATTAGTTGTGTATTTTTAGTATATGAAAACATACTATAGTCTCTACCATAACTGTATTCTTGAGAAATTGTATGTTCGAAGCTTTAACTATTACAAAACCAAAATATCTTCACACCAGTTTTCTTTTGATAAATATTAAGAAACATCTAGGCACTTGCATTTTTTTATTATCCAGTACAATTTCACTATTTAAAAATAATAATCTGTTGATATTGGTCATACATTCAATTGCTTAGCTAATATTTACTAGTTTCAATTTTGTACCAAGTATTAGGTTTGCCCCTGTGATTTGAAATGTAACATTTAATCAGGTGTACCTTTCCCAGAAGTTTAGAACATTATCTCAATTCCATTGTGCTACCCGCTTTCTCAGCTCTCTTATTAAAAAAAAAAAAAAAAAAAATTTTATTTTGCTAGTCCCTGTATTCAAAAAGATTGTGTTTACAGAGGAAAAATTTTCACAATAAATAGAAAGTATCTAAGTTACGTATGGCGCAGTGGTTAAGAGTTCGACCACTAATCAAAAGGTTGGCTGTTTGAATCCACCAGCTGCTCCTTGGAAACCCTATGGGGCAGTTCTACTCCGTCCTGTGGGGTCACTATGATTTGGAATTGATTCCACCAAGGGTTTTAATTATTTATTTATTTTGGTAAGTTACATATATATGGTGAATTACTGAACAAGATGCTAAGAGAGCTCAGAGGAAAGTGGAGGGATCACAAAAAATTTATACAAGTGACAACATAACTCAACTAGAGGTTCAGCATTGAGAAAGACCTTGAGAGCTCGGCGAAAAATACAGAGCCTTTCATCAGACCAATCTAATCAGAATCAATGTGGGTGGAGCTTGGGCAGAGGTATGTTTTAAATCGTCTTAAGGGATTCTAATATGTAGTTATAGTGAGAAACATTGCCCTAGACAAGCTACGAATACACATGGATACACAAAGAAACACATAAGAGAAGCCCATCACAGCATTGTAATTAAAACAAATTGAAAATGAGTTAATTGTCCACCAATTAGTGTATATGCAATTCGAGGCAAAAAATGTGCCAAAAGAAAGAGAAAAATCTGGAAACTCAAACACTTTGCAATGGCTGGAATGTGGTGTATGTTTGAGGGATGGTGTATATTTGATGCTAAAAAGGTAGGCAGGGGCCTGCATAAGAAGGATGTGGACTTACTGATCTTTCTTTATTTTCGTAGTACTTTTCCATGTAAGTAATACATCATTTAATTAATGTATTTATGAAATAACTCTAACACACTGAAAAGTACATGTGCCCACCACCTGGATTTAACAAGTGTTTTTATTTTACTGTAATTTTTTCAGTAATTCTATTAGTTATTAAATGCTAAAACATGATAGTTTCAATTGAGATTTCATATCCCATTCTCCATTCTCCATCTCTACAGTTATGCTGAATTAAATGTGTATTCTTTCAGTCCACATTTTAATGGTTTTATTACATATGCATATACCCATAAATAATGCATTTTTTCTCATTTGAAAAATCCACATAATGGTTTACTTTTGCAGTTTGCTTTTTCTACACATTTTTCAAAGTCATTTCATGTACATATAGACCTAGTTCCTATGGTTTAACTGCTGTGTATTTTTCCATTGTTTGAATGTGCACAGGTTGATTTGTTCATACAGTTATTTGTCTCAGATCTTTTCAGGTGTATTTATTGTGCAGAACCACTGCTCTAGGATATAGATGTTGAAACAGAACATATATGTGGTAGGCCATGAAGTCTTCAACTTAAGTGAATATTGCATATTCTCTTCTAAGTAGATCCTTAGTGCAGGGAACATATTTGTCAAGCTTGATGTTTCCTTCCATGCAAGGTGATAACTTGAGTTTACCAGCTTACTTCTTTCTAGCTTCCCACTTGCTCCTCCACTGGGAAAATTGAATGGATTATCCGATGACTTTGCTATGGGGAACTGAGCATATATAGCTCTGATCTTTCCACTTTTGAGTCTCTTAGGACTCTCCTGAAGTGTTCTTTCCTGATTGCTCTTGGCAAGTGGAAAAACTAAGTCAAGATTCCAGAAGAGAAGGCCTACAGTCTTCCTGAACTGTCTATGACTGAGTCAGTGTCTTAGTCATCTGTTGCTGCTGTAACAGAAATACCACAAGTGGATGGCTTTAACAAAGAGAAGTTTATTCTCTCACAGTCTAGTAGGCTACAAGTCCAAATTCAGGGCGTCAGCTCCAGGGGAAGGCTTTCTCTCTCTGTCAGTTCTGGAGGAAAATCCTTGTCATCAATCTTTCCTTGATCTGGGAGTGTCTCAGCACAGGAACCTCAGGTCCAAAGGAAGCGCTCTGCTCCCGGCGCTGCTTGCTCGGTGGTATGAGGTTCCTCCATCCCCACCCCCCCATCTCTCTGCTTGATTCTCTTTTTTATATAGCCAAGGAGATTGGCTTAAGACACTATCAAATCTTGTAGATCTTATCAATATAACTGCCATTAATCCATCTCATTAACATCATAGTTATAGGATTTACAATACTTAGGGAAATCACATCAGATGACAAAATGATAGACAATCATACAATACTAGGAATCATGACCTAGCCAAGTTGATAGATACTTTTGGGGGACACAATTCAATCCATTACACTTGGTGAGTCTACCTTATTCTGGGATTCACTCAGGAAACCCAGTGCTGCGTGCACATCTAAGCCATGATCTCCAATGTAGAATTTATTAATGATAAGGGTGTGGTTTTGATCTCCACTGCCTGACTCCTCCATATATCTTATTTGGTTCAACACTCAGGTGGAAAATGAGATGTTATTTATTACTCTTGAAAATCCAACGTAGTTGTACCTATTTATATTTCCACCCATGGTTTGTAATAGTTCCACATTCCCAACATCCTTGCTCTGGGTATAGAAGCAGATTTACTATGAAGCTTATGAAAGGTGACAGCTCCTTAGGATCCTCACATAAAGTGGCCCCCCCACCCTGGGAACACACATCATAGGATTTTGTAAAATTTTCAAAGTAAGATATTTTTTGTATTCTTTTCACAAAGAAAATCCTCAAATTATACAAGCTTCAGCTATAGAACTAATATGGTTTTTACCAATGTTTTATCAACATATGCTTTCTCCTCACTTATCGACATGGTTAGGTTCCAAAGACCAGGTCTGTCTTAGGCTGGGTTCTCTAGAGAAGCAAAACCAGTAAAGCATATAAATATATATACATAGAGAGAGAGATTTATATCAAGGAAATAGCTCACACTATTTTTAGAGGCTGGAACATCCCAAGTCCCTGGGATAGGAAAAAGGCTTCTCGAGATTCATGTAGCTACAGGGGCTGGTGAACCCAGATTGGCAGGCTGGAGAGCAGTGCTGTTGCAGGCTGTGAAGACTGACGAATCTCAAAATCGGCAGGCAAGACGGCAGGTAAGCTGCTAGCTGAAGGTACGAGGACTGGAGGTCAGATGAACAAGAGTCAGCTGTAGGATTCAGAACAAGCAAAAGCCCCAGCAAGGAAAGCAGGAACGACTAGGCAGCAAAGGGCGGAGAGATGAAGGCTGAGGGGTTGTGAGCCACCACAGGCCCCATCCCACTGGTACCACTCACAGCAGATCCCATTATGAGGATGATCACAAATCAGATCTAAACAGGGAAGTGAGCACATTATACAACTGCCAAAACACTGAGAATAATGGCCCAGCCAAGCTGACATATAACCTTAATCATCTCTCATCTTGCACCTGGTCGTTCTTTACTGTCAGACGTACATCATTAATGCACAAGATAGTCGGACAGTAGATTTTTTACTATTGTCTTAAACGTGAAAGGTTGGATAATTAGATAGTTGATAAGTAAGGAGAAGGTGTATTAGAATATTTTCTGCTATTCCAATCTGGGTATGAAATGATATATTCATTTTTGCCATCATTTTTGCTTTGACTGTCCCTCATTAATAGTGAGATTAAACATCTTGTCATACGGTCACTGGCGATTTGGACTTTTCTTTTTTGCAAATTCTTTTTTCATAAACTCTGGTGGAAAAATCTTTTTTTTTTTTTTATTGGGTTGTCAGAGTTAGAGTTTATAAAATCTTGATGCTAGTCCTTTATCACTGATTGATGTTGCAGTTAACTTTTAATTCTGTTTATAGTGTTCTTTGTCATATGGAAGTTTTAATTTTAGCAGATTTAAATTTATTAATATTCTTATTTATGATTATTTTATCACTCACTTAAGACATTCTTCTGTAAAACAATAACCAATATAAAAATAATATCATATTTTATATTGAAGTATAATTTACACAAAATGTCAGTGTTAAGCTTTATGGACCTTCACAAAGTGAACATAGTTGTGTGACTATAACCCAGATAAAAAAATGGAAGACTGTCTGCACCCCAAAATTACACTCAAACCCCTTCCTTTCTGCAAAGCTAGCTACAATTATGTCTTTAAATCCAGTAAATTAGATTTGCCTGCTTTTGAACTTTTTATGAAAAGAATTATATAATAAGTTGTTGTTGTTGTTAGGTGCCGTCAAATCTGTTCCAACGCATAGTGACCCTATCTACAACAGAACGAAACACTGCCTGGTCCTGCGCCATCCTTACAATCGTTGTTATCCTTGAGTCCATTGTTGCAGCCACTGTGTCAATCCATCTAGTTAAGGGTCTTCCTCTTTTTTGCTGACTGTCTGCTTTACCAAGCATGATGTCTTTCTCCAGGGACTGATCCCTCCTGTTCAAAGTATGTGAGACGAAGTCTAGCCGTAGTTGCTTCTAAGGAGCATTTTGGCTGTATTTCTTCTGAGACAGATTTGTTCATTCTTCTGGCAGTCCCTGGTATATTCAATATTTTTCCTCAACACCATAATTCAAAAGCATCAATTATTCTTTGGTCTTCCTTACTCATTGTCCAGTTTTCACATGCATATGAGGCAATTGAAAACACCATGGCTTGGGTAAGGCACACCTTAGTCCTTAAAGTGGCATCCTTATTTTTTAACATTTTAAAGAGGACTTTTGCAGCAGATTTACCCAATGCATACGTCTTTTGATTTCTTGACTGCTGCTTCCATAGGCATTGATTGTGGATCCAAGTAAAATGAAATCCTTAATAACTTCAGTCTTTTCTCCATTTATCATGATATTGCTTGTTGGTCCAGTTATGAGGATTTTTGTTTTCTTTATGTTGAGGTGTAATCCATGCTGAAAGCTGTAGTCTTTGATCTTCATCAGTAAATGCTTTAACCACTGCTCCACCAGGGCTCCAATCATAGACATAGGGGTTAGGATTTAAAACACACATTTTTGGGGGACATAATTCAATCTATAACATTTCCACCCTCTGGCCCCCCAAAATATATGTCCTTGTCACATGCAAAACACATTCACCCCATCACACCATCCCAAAAGTCTTAAATGAACTCAAAGTCCAAAATCTCATCTTCTGAAGCATCAAAATCAAATATGGGTGAGATTTCAGGCATGTTCAATCCTGGGGGAAGATTCCTTTTCATTTGTGAACCCATGAAATCTAGAATACGATTATCTGTTTCCAATATAATGGCAGAACAACCACAAGATAGACATTTCCATTACAAATGGGACAGACTGGAAGGAAAGACGGGATAAAGGGCACCAGGCAACTCCAAAACCCTGCAGAAAAAATTGCGTTAACTCTAAAGGCTTTAAAGTAATCCTCTCTTCTCTGGGACTATCTGTGCAATGGCCCCACCCTCCAAACTCTGGGCGTTGGCCATGCCCTCTGGATTCTGGGTGGAGGCCTTTCAGGCCCTGGACTTCAGCTCCACCTTCCAGGCCCTGTGGGATGGCAACTCTGCTCCCAGGCTTTAGGCGGTCCCGTTCTCCTAGTCCATCTTATTACTGCAAACGTGAATTTGAGCCGCCTGTAGGGGTGAGGTGAGTAGCAAGAGGGTTTTATTGTATATCGATATACAGGAAACAGAAGAGAATGAGCTCCTCCAAAACACCTGTCTCCCCAGCAGGAGACTGGTTGAAGGTTTTATATGGACAGGATTTATTTTTTCTTCACAGTGGTCATGATTTACGCATCTCAGATGATCTAACTTCTTACTGGCAATCCTTAAAGGTTATCTGGCG
This sequence comes from Trichechus manatus latirostris, assembly GCF_000243295.1. Taxonomy (NCBI): domain Eukaryota; kingdom Metazoa; phylum Chordata; class Mammalia; order Sirenia; family Trichechidae; genus Trichechus; species Trichechus manatus. The sequence continues at coordinate 1,095,131 of NW_004444088.1, forward strand.
CCATTAGTCATGATTGTCACATCACAGATGAGTTAATCTTAGTCCTTGAGGGTTATCAGTTTGTTCTACCACCCTCCAAGGAGAAACTTCAGTTAATCACAAACTTTTATACTGACTGGAATAGGAAGAAGGAGAAAGAAGAAGAAATATCACGAAACAAAGCAGAGAATAGTAATGGTGGGAATCAATTATTCAGCAATGGTGGTAATTGAGTTTATGCAGCCTGTTTCAATCTGAGTGGCAACCCCACAGCCTTGGCCCCAGCAGGCCTGGGTCTTCTGTCCCTTGGGTATGGAAGCCCTGCCCCTTCAGCTCTGAGCAGCAGCCTCATCCCGCTGGTATACCTTACCAGCAGCCCAACACTCTGGAACTCAGGAGACTGTGGCTCACCTTTTGAAACCAAAAAGGCCCTGCTTCTAGTGCTCCTTCCGACAGTTCTGTTGATCTCCAAGCTGCTCTAGGGATGGTCATTTTCTTTTCTTGGAGGACAACAGATGTAGGTCCTTTGCCTGTTTCCTGCCTGTAGAGTTCCAAGAGACAGACAACATTCTTTCTTTTATTCATTCTCTGTCCCCTTCAGTTTAAGCTGATGGGTTTTCTGCTTTGATAGTTGGCTAGATCCATTGGTCACAAGCTTAATCTCCTTAACATTCTAGGGCACATGTCCTTAATTTGTACCACAGAATCTTCCAAATCTTTAAGTTCTGTTTTCATTTTGCACAGTTTATTTTTAAGAATATCTCTTTCCTATAGCATTTTACTACAAGTGGCAAGGAGAAACCACTTGGCCCCTTTAAGATCTTGCTTAGAAATCTCATCAGCCAGATATCCAAGTTCATCACTTAGAAGTTCTACCCTCCACCAAACATTCAAACATAATTCAGGCAAATTCTTTGCCACTGCATAAAAGCATCGTGCTTCCTCCATTGTCCAGTCACATGTTCATCATTTTCTTTTAAAGCCTCACCAGAAGCACATTTAATGTCCACATTTCTAGCAACATTCTGTTGCTGGCGCCACATGTGTTCTCTAGGACGATAGAGACTTTCTCTAGGGCTCTCCTCACTTCCTTCTGAGCCCTCTCCAGAATAGCCTTTCATGGCCATAATTATACCAATAATCTCTTCAAGGCAGTCTAGGCTTTTACTACTAGGCACCTTAAAACTCTTTCAGCCTCTACCCATTACCCAGCTCCAAAACCACTTTCACATTTTAGGTATCTGTTGGAACAGCACCTCACTCTCAGTACCAAATTCTTTCGTAGTTATTTAGTGCTGTTAAAACCAAAATACCACAAGTGGATCACTTTAGCAAACAGAAATTTATTTTCTTACAGTTGTGGAGGATAGAAGTTCGAATTTAGCATGCTGGCTCTAAGGGAAGGCTTTTTTTCTCCGTAGGCTCAGAAGGAAGGTCCTTGTCTCTTCTGAGCGTCTGCTCCTGGTGATCTCCATGTGGCTTGGCATCACTCTTCCCCATACCTGCTTTCTTGTTTCATCTCTTTTACATCTCAAAGAGATTGGCTCAAGACACATCCTGTGCTAATCCTGTCATATAACATAACAAAGACAATCCATTCGCAAATGTGATTATAACCGCAGGAATAGAAATTAGGATTTACACCGCATATTTTTGGGGAACACAATTCAATCCTTAACAAACAGCAAGATCTTTCACTGTATTAATTAATGAATAAATATATTTCACATTATTGATTACTAACAAAAAGTACTAAAGAAACATTGGCATAAAATAAAGCACGTCTTTAGGCAACATGGTATGCTCCGAAGCAGTGGATGAAGAGTCAGCATTACACTTCAATGATGGATTCATGCAACAGTAGATACAGACAAAACAAAGCACTCTTTCTCTTGACTTTGTATGTGGAGTGACCTCATTAGTCTTTGGCAGTTTGTCAGGGAAAGTCAAATCGATAACTTTTTGATCTTCATGAACACAGAAATCTATACGCCATATTTACCAAGATTTTAAACACTGCTCTCCAGAATGTGGAGTATACTATGAGGAAAATGTACTTTCTTTTGGAAGAGGTTATTTCTCTTATGGATGATGTTTGCATATTTAGGATTACAGCATAGTGGAAAGGACACACAGGAAGTGTATTTACAGGCCTGAGTTCTTATTCCAGGCCAGCCATTAACTAGATTAGGGAATTTGTAAGGTAAAAAAGAAGGTATGTGATCTTTCCTATAACTTTAGAAATTTTAAATTTCAAGATTCTCTTTTCTTTTTGGACTCTGAATTTGTATTACAATTGGTTTTTTGTTAAGATATGTATGGGTATAACTGTGTTATGCGCATCTGTGTTTTTGTGCATGCGTACATGTGTGAATGTGTTACTTTTAGACTGACCGGTGATCATTATAGAACAGATACCTTCAGTACACAAATTTCAACTGTCTTCTAGAACAATAGAGGTTTGCATTTGGGAGCCAGTGATGATAGAAATGTGTATCCTTTCTCTCATTCTGCCCTTCAATTTTGCCACTTGTCAGCTCTGCATTTTTTTATACCTCAAAGAGAAATTTAGGGGTTGATGATCAGAAGATGGAATGACATACAGGCAAGACTAGAAGAACACAAAACCCTTGCTGCTAGATATTTAACAATTCTTCAATCATAGTTCCTTAAAATCTGTAGACATTTGGAAATATGTAAAAAAACATTTATATTATATAAAATGTGATAAATTTAGAACAAATAACAATTTATGTATGTAGATAAACTTATAGTAGTTAACAATATACTGTATTTTTGTGCAAATGACACACACCTTCAATGTTTGTTTGCCAGCTCTGGCTCCTGCCACAAGGTATTTTTGTAAGCACACTATGATAATATTTTTTACAGCAACAGATAAAAAAAATTGTCATAGTGGTGCTTATGAAAATCCCTCGGGGGGAGGGTGGGTTGGCAGCAAATATGGAAGGTGTGCATTATTTGTGTAAAAATATGATAGCGTATTATTAATATTGTGAAATATTACAACTATGAAGGAGATAATGATTCACTCATTCCACAATAAAAATATTTGTTACATTCAAGTACTGAAAAAGCAAAAGTAATCACAGTGATGGAAATTGAGAAAGTAAAGTAAACAACAAAATACTTTTCATCACATTTACAAACAAACTGCTTTATTTTTCCCACGTCCTCCTCTAGGCCTAAGGCATAGCTGTAAGCAGTATTATAATTGTGGTAGATACGGTTGCTAATGAATTTATTCTGTTTTTCTGAAGAAAGTGGGGTAGAAAGGGAAATGATCATTTTTTGAGATAGTGTTTTGAATAATCTTAAAACTTGCAAAAATATTTTTAATTAAAAAAATCAAGCTGTTAATCCAATAAATGTTATCCTGTTAATCCAACAAGAAGAAAATTATAAGCAAAAAGCAAGATTGCCATTGTTATTGATAATATCACCTCACTTATATTTATCTAACTCAGAAGGTCATTGGACTGTATCCTAAACAGTCATATAAACTTTGCAGCTTAGCAATTGATATCCATCGTAGAAAGACCAGTTTATCTACAGTGATTGGTACTGATTGCTAAAATGGTTGAAATACCTATACTGGTCATAATTCTGGCCGATTTGTCCTCTACGTAGGCATGAAAAATAAGCTCTCCAGTGTTTTGGAAAGAAAAGGAATACAAATACATCTTTGTATTTTTGAAATAAAGGTAACTGGTATTTAACAATACTAAGTAAATCTAATTTAGTTATCTATTTCTGTCTTGCTGTGCGTCACTTTATTTTTACACAGCTTCTAACACACGATGACATTGCATTACCCCCCTAAGCTTTCATGACGATACTAACGTGAGTAGAAGTTCTGGAATCTTTATTTGGGAAACATTAAGGTAAGAAGATCCTCCTGGTCTATGTGCGCACCCCTTGGCTTGTGCAAGACTGGGAACAGGTGGTCCTTTCAGGAGTTCCATGGAATGAGAAATTGTCTTTTCTGTATGGCACCCTCAGGTGGCTGTGGTGGTAGGAATTCTAAAAGGGTCAGTTCTTGCCAGGAGCTGAGACTTTTACATTTGGGGATCATTATTCTTCTGGCCTTCCTGAAAGGAGGCCTTTCAGCAAGGGTAAACCTTTCAGGAAGTAAGGAAGGGTAACAAGCTTTATTGCACTGGAGGATGAGGTAGGAAAAAATATTAAGAAAGCCTGAGGAATTTAAGGCTCAAGATTCCCTGGAGTGTCAAGATGCCATGTTAGCAACATACAGGTAGTCCCCGACTCACTATAGGGTTCTGTTACCACAACTCCGTGATAAGTTGGTTCTGAGGTAAGCTGAATACCTCTCGCTCTTTCTCTCTTTATTAGTTTTCTTTATTATTGCCTTTTATTATCAGTATCTTCATAAATCTGATCTTTGTCTTTGGGAGTGGAAACATTACATATAAACTTACAGATATATTTCAATATATACATAATAAAAATATGCAAATCATAAAAATTTATTCTGAAGACGAAGAAGAGTTGGATGACTTTGGTATTTTGTCAGTTGCAGTAATAACTCCACTTGTGGAAGGCTCTGGATCATATGGATTATCCCTGGGAATGGGGATGGCGTTTCTAGTCTGAAAATTAATGAGAGTTGTCTGTATGGTCTTTTTCTTTTTTCTTCTTATATTTCACGGGAACATCTCACTGCTTCCACAATCTGCCGTTAACAAAGCGATCAGCATTTGGATCCATGTTTTCAAGCAACTGAAGCCCCTGATTCAGTTTAGAAAAAACTCCAGCTAATCTTTTCACTGTAAATTTTTTTGAGACCTTCTCTCCTTCTTCTTCCTCGTCATTTCTTTCTTCTTGGGCATTTCTTTCCTCTTCAAAATCAACCAAGTCCTGATCTGTCTGTTCCCCTTTTGTGATCTATGAGAGGTTCTCTATCTGAGATATCAAGTTCTAAATTTGGTGTTCTTGCCTTATGGATGATTTTTCCACAGATCTCTTCCATCATATTACCCTGATCCAATGCTTGAAGCGTGTTCACATAACTCAGCAATTTTTTCCACATCCTCTGCATGCATTTTCCTAACTGGCTCTCAGCAAGATGCAATGTTCCAGATACTCTAAAGGTCGTTAAGTGTGGTTCGTCGTAACTCGAATACATTGTAAATCAGCAACTACCTATAATTAGAATTATAAAAAAATCATTTCTATAAAATATTTATACAATTATGATATCTTAATAATTTCCCATTTGTTTCTCCCTTCAGTTTCACAGTTGTGTTTAATGTAAAACCTTAAACTAAAAAGGACCTTTGTGTTTGCAAACACTAAGGTGGTGCTGGAAGTTAGCCATGATTTATGTACAGCTTTATGACGTTTCTTGGGGGAGAGAGTAAGTCTTAGGAATAGCTAAATACTTAAACACTATGGAGGTTCTAGTCCACCCAGACGCACCTCAGAAGAAAGGCCTGGCAATTTACTTCAGAAAAAAATTAGCCCTTGAAAACTCAATGGAGCACAGTTCTAGTCTGAAAAAAATGGGGTTGCTCTAAGTTGGAGCCGACTTGATGGCAACTGGTGATTATGGTATAATGGGCAAAACTGAGAATGATACTGCCATAAGACGATCTTTGACAGCTATTCTCTTTGACCAAAAATATACAAGAAGACTTAAAAGAAAAGTGGAGGAAGATGGTAAACAAATAATTAATCAGCAGTGAAATTGCAAAATGAAAAGCCTCAGTAAAATTTTGCCAAATACAAAATGCCGTAAATAAGTTAATAAGCACATGAGGAATGAGGTACACCTTCCCTTTCTGGGGAAGTATTACAGTTTTCCAGGAAGGAAATGAAAGGAGGTTTGGCATTTTCCTTCAATATTATATGTTTGGAAGGATTAGTGAAAGATGGCAGGGCAGACCATAGAAGAAATGGGATATGCCATTACCCACCACATAGGAACAACAAGAGGATTTGTAAGGTGAAGTGTAGGCTTGCTTCTTGCCATTTTCTCTAAGCTGGTTTCTTAGAATTTGCTCCAACTCCAGTGGGACCGTGGAGTCTAGTCTAGAGGAGTTAGGTCTGAAGACAAGAGCACATTGCTGACCAAATGGTCTATTTGGGCTATTCTCACAAAAGAGTAGCAATGTTTTTTTTTTTTTTAAACTTCAAAAAACTGTTTCTGAGATCATGTACAAAAAGAAACATATGAAAATAACTAGGAAGTTTAAGATAAAGAATAACAAAGTGGGAATTTTCTTGCTAAATTTTGAGATATTTTAAAATTATATTATTTAACACAAGTCAGCAAGGTGCAGAATTAGACTCACCAACAGAAATGAAAATGTCTAGAAAAAGACATGGCTGTATTTGAAATTTTAGGAAATTGTAATGGTAACTTTTCAAAAAAGTGGAGAAATGAGAAATGAGTTAAAATTTCAGGAGTTCTGTCATATGAAAATTTAAAAAAGTTATATCCCTATCTAATATGTCACATGAAATATTTCCAGTTCTATCAAAGATGTAAGTTTTAAAAAAGGAAACATTTTTGTAATTTTTATTTAGGAGAGAATTGTTAAGAATACAAAACTCAGAAATAAAAAAGGAAATTACTTTTATCTTTTCATACTTAACATTAACAAAAACAACTCCATCCCTATCCTCACCACCACCAAACAACGATGATCTCAGTAAAAAAAAGAAACAGAGAGAAAACACACTACCAACATTTGACGGGCACGTGCATGTCTTTGATAATACTGGGACTTCTTAAAATGTAAAAACAGCCAAATAAGTGATAAAAAAAAAAAAAAACCCTTCAGATGTGTCTGGGCTCATTAGTAAAAAATGAATAAAAAGTAAAACAAAATATTACTTTATTCTAGCAGATAGGGGCTAAAGACATCGACAGAACTCTTATTATAGAGCAGTGCTAATAGAAGTTTCTGTGAGATGAAAATATCTATATGTTTAATATAAATATCATGGCTGTTAGCCATATGTGGTTATTGAGCATTTGGTATGTGACTAGTGCAACTGATGAACTAAATTTGAATTTTATTTAGTATTAATTAATTAATATTTTAATTGGAATATGGCGTAGCTACTATACTGGGCAGTGAGTTGAGTTTTAGAGTTTTACCTTAAATATAGGATTTTTCACATATCAGTAAAAGAGTAAAGTATTACCATTGTCAAGAAATCTATATGTATCAAAATTTTTAAAGTCTATTCTCTGTAGCTTTTTATTGTAAGAATACAGCATGGTAACTACAAACATGTATATACAACAACGTTTATTGAATTGGAAAAACTGAAGACCATCTAAATGCCTAAAAGCATCTAACATAATTTTCATGTTGCTTCTGTATTGTGGTCACTCTCCTTTGAAGGTTAGAAATGATGGCATACAATAATCAAGGTCCTTCTGACCAATGCCTGGAAAAGTTGTGTTATCTCTTATCTTGTTCTGGACACTACTCTGCTATTACTAACTCCCCAGTGAATTTTTGTTCTGTATTAATGGCTCATCACACATATTACTCATATTGATCCCGCCAATTACTAAGATCCTTAAGCCTTTTATATGTGCAAAACAATAACGTTGAATTTTGAATCTCAAATATGCCATCTTATTGGACTGAAATTTCCTATTTCTTATCCTCCCCCATTAAATTATAACTTGCCTAGGGGTGGGAATGTATCTTAATCAATAATATTTTGGTAGTAGTCACATTATAAAAATGTATTGCAGCAATTAAATAAATGACTTCTATCCCTTTAGTAAGGAGCCCTGGTGACGCAGTGGTTAAGTGCTAGGCTGCTAACTGAAGGGTCAGTGGTTGGAACCCACCAGCCACTCCGCAGGAGAAAGATGTGGAGGCAGTGGGATCGCTGGTGGGGTGCGGGGGTGCGGACTGCTCCAGGTGACACTGTTAGAAGGGGTGACACCAAAGGTCTGTCTATAAATTTTTTGTGCTGTTTCAGCAGAAATTTATTATTTTTTATAAAAATATCCCTGTAGTTAGTTATAACAACAAAAACATTTTTCTTAAGCCCAGCTTACATGTATCAATATGCCTCCATATTCTAAAACTCTGTGCTAACGTACTTTCTGAATCTTCTAATGTGCTTCTGTCAGAGGAGTTATTATTACCGAACTACAATGGTGCTTCAGAACACGCGGGTTCATCTGCGTGCGCTAGGAGCAGGTGCTATTGTTTTCCTTGAGGCCGATGTATTTATAATTGTTGATTTTGTCAGATTTTCTGGTGTTTTATCTTCAGTATTGTGGTAATTGGCATTTATGAATCTATATCAGTAACTTTTTTGAGAAAGAAATAGTAATTAAAGGAAAAGGAGTAATATACAGGAATTACGATTTACAATTAACATTCCTACAAAAAACATTACTAAAGGACTCTGTGTGGTCTGGTACGGGAGGAGGCCTATGGGGTGGGTGACACCAGGAGTTACCCAACTGGGTGACACCAAGCCTAGTGATGTCACCGTGTGGCAGTCTGCTTCCATAAAGATTACAGCTTTGGAATCTCCATGGGCAATTCTACTCTGCCCTATGAGGTCTCTAGTCTCACTATGAGTCAGAATCAACTCGACAACGGCAGCGGGTTTGATATTTATAGGGATCCTTTTAGTAGACCAGCCCGTTGAAATGGGGTAATATTTCCTACAAGTCTGACCAATTAGTTCCTCCAAAGCTTAACCATTAAGGGTAAGTGATAAATTCAAACTTCTGGCCTAAATCAATGTGTAATTGCGAACCTTGATCTATGTATCCAACTACCATCCACTCTGCTCGGCATTTTATGTTTTTAAGGCAACAATGATTATAAGAGGATAAATTATTTAAAAAAAATAAAAAACAGGACAAAGATTATGTAGAGTTCTTTAAAAGAACAAAGTTTTTAAGCTCTCCTGATAATTACAGTAATCCCTGTGCATTTTTATCGGTTAAACCATAAACCGCCTTCTCAATGTTTATTTTTTGATGTTTCAGCCAATGTTGCTGTTGTCGTTAGCTGCCATTGAGTTGGCCCCAACTCATGACACCTGTGCACAATGGCATGAAATGTTACCAAGTCCTGGTCACTCCATGGACAATGGAAGGCAATATTACCAAGTCCTTTGCCATCCTCATGACTGGTTGGGGATCAGACTGTTGTCATCCATACGGTTTTCATAGGCTGATTTTCAGAAGTACGTCACCAGGCCTTTCTTCCTTCCCTGAAACCTATTTAACCTTATACCTGTTAAACCAAACCTGTTGCCGTCGAGTCGATTCTGACTCATAGTGACCCTATAGAACAGAGTAGAATTGCCCCATAGGGTTTCCAGGGGTTGGTTGGTGGATTTGAACTGCCAACCTTTTGCTGAGCAGCTGTAGCTCTTATCCACTGCGCCGCCAGGGCTCCAGAGTCAGCGTCATAGCAACATGCAAATCACCACTGACAGACAGATGGCGATTGCGCCTGAGGTGCTTTGGCCAGAAACCGAACCCAGGTGTCCTGCATGGGAGGCGAGAGTTCTACCACTAAGCCATCAATGCCCTCGTTTGAACCGATAGATTACACTTACTAAAACAAATAATGTGTCTATTATGAGATTTTTCTTTCTTCTCCAGAAATATTTGTGAGAAACAAGTTTATTTTCTTATTGCAAAATCGGGTTTCTTTACATTTACCCTAAAAGATCCAATATTAAAAATGATCTCAACAGCAACAAAAAATATTCAGAGATAGCAGTACGCTCTGAAACCCCATGATCATTTGCTTAACATACTTATTTTAAAATTCTCTGTTAAGTGTAGCCTGGTTGATAGGAAAACCGTTTTGTGGTCTTTACACACCTGGTTCTGTATCGAATCTAGCGTCTCTTTCCCATTAATCTCTGGCACAGTGGTTAGGAGTTCGGCTGCTAACCGAAAAGTCATCAGTTCGAATCCACCAGCCTCTCCGTGGAAACCCTGCGGAGCAGTTCTACTCTGTCCTATAGGGTCGCTCTGAGTCTGAATGGACTCGACGACAATGGTTTTATTTTTTTTTATTTTTTATTTTTTTTGACATATTTGTAACAACATAGAAATCATCAGAAAAACGTGTCATGTTTCACAGGGGAAAATACACCAAACAAAACAAAATTAATATGTAAGAAAAATGAAAAGGAGACCAGTTGAAATCAGTTCCCCCAACTGCCACAGAACGTTGAACAGAAGAAGCGTCCGCAGAGGGGGATTTAGATCGTTTGTTTTCATCTCTTCTTTTACTCTATAGTGTTTTCAATGACAGATGGATTAGGGACTAGCTGTGTCCCCACGCATGAATGTTTTATGGAAGTAAGTGATACTCATTTTGGCTAGGTACACCGAGCACTTCCTATTTCACCTGCCAGGTGTTCTTTAAAGCGACTTTCAAGATTGGCTTTTAAGCTGTCATGTTGTTGGAATCTGGAGTCAGGAGTCACGAAAAGGAAAAAACATCACCCCTTTGAAATGCAGTCTTGCTCTTGAACTCCGTGTCTGAAAACCTGTGGTTACCAGAAGGCTGGCTTTGGAGGCCTTGCTTTTTTTTTTTTTTTTTTTTACATTTAAAGCATTAACTCTTCAAAAACTATTATCACCTCTTTGCATAAATTAAGCTGGTGTGCAAATGTCCACTGATTTTTTTCCTTCTAAATGTACATTTTTCATGATCACAAAGAGAGTGAAAATTTGATCCTTCCAAACAGGTTTTAATGTTAAGGTTTTAATATTCTCCTCTGAATCACTATAATATTCTTTTTTTTTTAGTGGGGTAAGAGAGGTGGTGGGAATCGATTTGAGGGCAATAGGTTTGGTTTAGTTTTGGTTAAAGGGAGGTGGTGGTGTTTTTTATTTTTTATGACTGTGCTGTAGCATACATACCTGCTTTATAAAAACCTTCTCCAAATAGTGATTCAAGTTTTCACTTTTGGAATTGTTCATTTTTCCCAAAAAACTTATTATTTTTGACCATTTTGTAGGACTTAGAATACTCTTGTACCATGACTGAAAAAATCCTTAAAAATGAGATTACAAATGTTCTTTCTAATTTTTCCTGTGGAAATTAGAATTTAATGAATATATTATGAAAATAATTTTTCATAAGCCAGAAAAGCGAAAGAATATCATTATTATTATTTTTTATTTCCATCCTGGCTATTCTTATAACTTGCTTCTCTAATCACATTATATTTTTTAAATTTATGAAGTTTGCTTTTTATGTTATTATATGCTTATTAATTTCTTTTTGTCAGATAATTTTCATCGTCTTAACATCTTTTATGTTTCTTTTTCGGTCCTGTTTGTTAGAGACGTGATCTTCTAGAGTAAATTATCAATGGTTGTGAGAATATTAATTTTCTATAATTTTTCCATTTATTTATATCATACTATTGGAAGATCCAGAGTTCTTGTGTGGTGCAAATGTTTAACGCACTTGGCTGTTAAGTGAAAAGTTGGCGGTTCAAGTCCACCCAGAAGCACCTCAGAAGAAAGGCCTGGCAATTTACTTCTGAAAAATCAGCCATTGAAAACCTCATGGAGCACAGTTCTACTCTTACACAAACGGAGTCACCGTGAGTCAGAGCAGACTCCATGACAACTGGTGGATTAATTGGAAAATCAGGAGGTGACTGACCATGGCTATGTCTCTGTGACTCATTGGTAGAAAAAATTGTCATGTATGTGATTCACAAATAACTGAAAAAGAGAATTTTAGAATTGTTATGACTAAAATAAAGTTTTTAGTCTGCTGTATGAATTATTCCTTGTATGGATTTAATGAATGCTATCTTTATTTAAGCCCTCATTTCATTAATAACTTCTCAAATTTTCTTGTAACCAGTAAGTTGTTTACTAGAAGAATTTTGTTTTGTTTTTTTAACAGAAAAGGGAAACAAATATGTTTTGGGCTATTCAAAATTCACCGTCAGCCCAGTGTTGACAATGTCCACAGTAATTTTGGCCTTTAAAGTCTTTTGATGTCTATCTATGTCACCATTGTAATGGGATCAAGTAGCATAAACTTCTGTGGGTCAAAAAACTGTATTGGCTTGGTAGACAAATGCAATTAGTAGTAGTTTGCACTAAAATACCTAGGTACACACATTCACACACACACACGCACACACATGTTTATTCACCCAGCATATCCTAAAAACTAAGATGGGAAGATAGCCTATTGCCAGATTCTGAGAAAATTCTCCGCTTATAAGGCAGATGGAGCTGGGCTAAGAAATATTTGCCATGTATTCTTAGACTCTGCGTAATGGAACAGAAACAAGTGAAACGTCACTTCACGTCTCTTCCGCTCTCTGTTCTGTAGCTCAGTGATCCACAATCTATGCAACAATAAGTCCTTTTAGCTACACTGTATATGAATTATTACCTTTATCATACAGTAAATAGCTTTGCATACACACACAGACACAGACACAGGCATGAACATGGTTTATCATTAAACTTGGTAGTTTGTTCCACTGTTGTTAATGTGTTGCCTAAATTGTTTTAATATTATGACTTAAAAAAAAAAATCTCTTTGCTGTGGAGTCGGTTTGAACTCATAGCGACCCTATAGGACAGAGTAGAACTGCCCCATAGGATTTCCAAGGAGCAGCTGGTACATTCGAACTGGCAATCTGTTGGTTAGCAGCCAAGCTCTTAACCACTGCTCCACCAGGGCTCCATTATGACGTAGTAATAGCTATTAGTATAGATAATGTGTCATATCTTCATGACATATCCTAGGAAACCTCTAATAAATCACAACCTGATATACTTGTTCCCCTTGAGTGCCAGTAGTACCTGTGAGTGTACAGCCCAGAAGTGGTCTATAGTCACACAGCCAGAAGGAAATGCATTCTGCTAACAACCTGAAGGAATTTGGAAGCAGATTCTCCCCCGGGCAAACCTCCAGATGAAAACATAACCTGACTGACACCTTGGTTGCAGAGCCTTGTGAAACTCTGAGTAGAGGCCCCTTTAAGTTGTACCCAGACTCCTGACCCAGGAAGCTGTGAGGTAGTAAATGTGTGTTGTTTGAAGCTGCCAAGTTTCTAGTAATTTTTTTATGGAGCACTAGAAAACTGGCAAAGTTACCTACACACCTCACTCTTTTGGGGGGATGAAATTCCAAACGCATCTTTTTCCAGGACTTTGAGAATTATGCTGCTAGGTACCACAAATCTTTGACATTTTCTATTGGGATCATGTTGCAACTCTAAGTTATTTTTGAGGGAATATGCAGTTTTGCATAAAAATTTAGGGTTTTTTTTTTTTAATATGAAACTATCTTGTCTTGATTTAGTGCTATCTTTTTTTTTGTTTTTTTGAGATCAAAAACATATCCTGTTAAGTTAGTGTTGTGGATTTTACATTTTTGCTGCTCATGTAATTGTTACATTTGAATATTACATTTTTGAATTGATTATTGTTAGTAATTAGGGGATTTATTGTTATAGTTATTTATTTAATCGATAACCTACTGGCCTCCTGGAATCTCATGTTCCTTATCACTTTTTCAGATTTTTTTTTAGGATTTGTTGTTGCTGTCATTGGCTGCTGGAGAGTCAGCTCCCGACTCATGGTGGTACCATGCACAACAAAACAGTGCTGCCAGGTCCTGTGCCATTTCCAGGATCTGCTGGAGATCACACAGAATCTACAGAATTCTCGTTGGCTGACTTTTGGAAGTAGATCACCAGGCTTTTCTTCCTTGTCCAATTTAGTCTGGAAGCTCCTCTGAAGCCAGTTGAGCACGAGCAATACAAAAGCTTCCAGTGACAGATGGGTGGCGGCTGTGCATGAGGTGCATTGGCGGAGAGCAGAGTCGGGTCCCCTTCACGGAAGGCGAGAATGCCACCACTGACCCACCAATGCCCCACTCGGAGATTTAGTGCGATGGCAAGCATTCACTTCTGCTACCAGTTAGGCAATTTTTTTCTCTTACGCTTCCTAGTTTCTTACATTATTTTAAAAATATACTTTATAGGTTAGGACTTCCAGAAAACTGAAAATAAGAACTTTTCAGAAAACTGAAAATAAGAATTTCCAGAAAAGTGAAAATAAATAGTTGACCTCCTAAACTTATTCTCAATCTTAATGAGGACGCCCTTGTTTTCACTATAAATATTACTTTAGCTAGTTTGAGATAAGGATACTTATTCATTATTAGTCACATGTAGGAAATTAGATTTTATTGTTAATTTGATTTAAAAAATAAGAAATGCATACTAGGGACTCCGGCAAGATGGCGGTCTAGGCAGAAGCACCACGCCGTCCCTCCACAACAAAGATCCGAAAAACTAAGCCAAACAGAGAATCAACAATCCTGAAAC
>NW_004444088.1:1114126-1145078 GCF_000243295.1 Trichechus manatus latirostris
ATGTGTGTTACTGTTACATGAGAAACTATCTGTTCTGTAAGCCTTCACCTGAAGTACAATAAAATATTAAAAAAAAAAAAAAAAGAAATGCATACTAAATTTTGCCAAATTTTATTTTTCATTAATTCAGATAAAAAGTAGGATAGGAAATCATCTTCTGAATAGAAACAATGAGAACTTGAAGACAAGGGAATTACATCTTTAAAATCTTATGCATGAAATGTAGGGGACATTGCAAAATAGAATTCTTCAAAGATGAAAGTGAAATAAAAAGATTATCAAATAACCCAAAACAGGGACTTCAGCTTATTTTACCATACTTTAAGGGTAAAATTTAAAATTTTTAAAACTATATCCAGGCAGAATGAACAGGTGGAAAATTAGTAATACAAGAAAAAGTGAAAATCAATGGAAAGGGGAAATACGTTGGTAAATATAAATAAAGATTGACTATTTCAGAGTGTGATTATATATGTGTGTGCATATTTATTGATATATACACACAGGCAGTCTCCAACTTGCAACAGGGTTTCCTTCCGACCGATGACTCAGTCGTAAGTCAGTTGTGATGTAAGTCGAATACCTCGTTTTTTTCCAGTTTCTATTATTATAGCCTTTTATTATCAGTGTCTTTATAAATCCGATCTTTATTTGTCTTTATTAAGGGTTGAATACGTTATATATAAACTTACCAAACCCAAAACCAAACCCCTTGCTGAGGAGTCTATTTTGACTCATAGCGACTGTGTAGGACAGAGTAGAACTGCCCCATAGAGTTTCCAAGGAGTGGCTGGTGGATTTGAACTGTCAAACTTTTGGTTAGCAGCCAAACGCAAACTTACAGATATGTTTTAATACATACACACATAAAAAAGATCCCTGGTGGCGCAATGGTTAAGCACTTGGCTGCTAACTGGAAGGTCAGTGGTTCAAACCCAGCAGCTGCTCTATGGGAGAAAGATGTGGCAGTTCTGCTTCTGTAAAGATTTACAGTCTTGGAAACCCTATCGGGCAGTTCTGCTCTGTCCTATAGGATTGTTATGAGTCGGAATTCGACTCAACAGCAATAGGTTTGCTTACATACATATTAAAAAAATACACAAATCATAAAAATTTATTCCGATGATGAAGAAGAGTGGGACAACACTGGCATTATGTCAGTTGAGGTAATAACTTCACTTGTGGAAGGTGCTGGATTATCCCTGGGAATGGGGATGGCATTTCTAGTCAGAAAATTAGTGAGAGTTATCTCTATGGTCCTTTTCTTCTTCATAGGTACCGCGGTGACATCTCACTGCTTCCCAAATCTGCCTTTAGCAAAACGATGAGTGTTTGAGTCCATGTTTTCAAGCAGCTGAAGCCCCTGATTTAGTTTAGACAAAACTCCAGCTAACTCTTTCACTGTATAATTGTTTGACAACTTCTCTCCTCCCTCTTCCATTTTACACAGCTCATCCTTGCAATTTTGGGCAGCTTCAACATCGGTTGCTCTCTCCTTCCCTAGTTATATGCACATTATGTAACCCCAATCTGCATTTGAAGCAATGAAACCAGAGCTTGCTGACATGAAAATACTCTCTGTAGTCTTCTCTTCGCTGTTCTTTGGTTTTTAAAAAGAAAGTGTGCTTTCTGTTGAGTCGTCAATAAACTCACAGGACTCCTCCTCTGGATATGGTCTTCTATCCAAATCATCAACAGCTTCTACATCTCCTGGACTAGACCTTGCCTCTTTGTTAAAATTGTCGATTTCATGCCAAGTGCTCCTTTAACAGCCTCCAAAATTCTCTTCTTTTCCTTAATGATTGTTGAAACCATGGAATGAAACAGTCCTTGCTCGTGTGCTATTTTGCCAAATTTCCTTCCATTATCACAGACCTTAGTGATCTTCATCTTTATATCCATGTTTACAGCCTTCCTCGTCTTCTTTTATGGATTTGAAATTTCATAATTTCTAACAATAAGAAAAGTGATGCAGTAAACTAATATCTGATAAAATATAACTTATGCGAAAACATTGCTAGAGAGAGAAAACTTTCATAATAATAATAAAAAAAATCTGTTCACTTAGGAAGATCTACCAAGTAATACAGTCTTAAACTACATAAAACAAAAATTGAAAGAGCTACAATTAGACAAATCCACAATTCTAGTGAGAGGCTTCGTCACACCACTTTTACTAAATGATAAAAAATAAACATACGAAAAAAGCAAAAATACATAAAATTATAACAACACATTTATGAAATTGACCCGACTGAATCACGTAGACCAGTGTTTTCAACAATTGCAAAATACACATCCTCTTCAAGTGTCTAGGTAACGTACTAAAATTAATTGTATGTGGAAGATATAGAAAATCTTCACAAATATCAAAGCTGTATATATCAATACCCTGTTGGCAGTAGCTAAAGCTGTGTCTCATAGGAAATTTTAAACTCTTACTTACCTATTAGAAAAAGTGGAAACTCTGTGATCTAAATAGCCATCAAATTTTTAATATTAATATATTTCAATTTATCCTGAATTTGCACAAGACATGTTATGGGTCAGAGACAGATCTCTTACTAATTAGAGTAAATAATAAGCACATCAGTCCTGCTTGCCCCACACCTTGGCCTTGGGGTGATGTGTTGAAAGCCAGACAGTAAAACCTACACCAGTGGCTGGGACACAGTCGGCAAAGGATAGAGAACAATGGATTTTCTCCACTTATATACAGGAGGGAGACAACAATACATACTCCCTTGAAAGAAAAAAAACAAAAACTTTTGCTCCCTTGAGAAGGATTGGAAAATATCCTGGATTCTCTTGTAAACTTTTGGAATATAAATACATCTTTCCCAGGGCAAGATAAACGTCAGATGTCTCTGGCTTTTATGACTAACAGAAGTCACCAAGATGTGGACTTCATATCTTTAAAATGTAAATATCTAAAGGATTATCTTCCTGGCACCTTGCTTCTTAACATAAGGATCTGGTTTGGGCTAGATCAAAGCAGTTAAGCAGAAAAATGGTTACTGATCTCATTTCATAGTATGTGAAGAGTAAAATGCTTCTGAGGGAAATGAAATAAAACATTCCTTATCTTTACATTGTATACATTTCCCTGAGACTAAGGCTTTTTACAGGAGCACTGAGATATCCAAGGAAGTTTTATTTCCCCTCAGTAACCATCTTAAAAGGAGACCTGGTGGCACAGTAGTTAAGCGCTCGGATGCTGATGGAAAGGTCAGCAGTTTGAACCCACCTGCTGCTCTGCGGAAGAAAGATGTGGCAGTCTGCTTCTGTAAAGATTACAGCCTTGGAAATCCTATGCGGCAGTTCTGCTCTGCTCTATAGGGACACTGTGAGTCGGAATCAACTTGATGGCAGTGGGTTTAACCATCTCAAGAAGTTAGAAATGACACAGCAAATAAACCAAAAAACATAAAAACGAAATAATAATAAAGTTGAAGTCAGGGATTAGAAAAATAGAAAGCAAAATAAAATACAAGGAATCAAACCACAAGATGGTTTTTTGAAAAGACAAACACAAAAATAAATAAATATACTCCTGGCAATGCTAACCAAGGAAAAAATATGAAACAAATCACAGGAATAACAAAGATATCACTACAAATTCAGTGAATACTAAACCTATGATAAAATGATATCATATTATACACAACAAAGCTATTTCAATACATTTCATTATTTGGGAGAAATTTACAATTTCTGGAAGAACAAGAAAACTGGAACAAGAAAAAATAGAAAATGCCTAAAGTCATACATCTATGAAAGAAATTATATCCATAATTATATACCTTCTTACAAGAGAACCCCAGGCCTGGATGACTTCACTGATAAATTTGTGAAACATTAAAAAAAATGATGTCAGTCTTGAAAATATTTTCCAACTGTTCTTATGAAGCCAGCTTAAACCTGATACCAAAATTTGACTAGGATATTAGGAGAAAGAATAATTACAAGTCAATCTTTTCATGAACATAGATACAAAATCTAAGTGATATATACATAAACAGAATCCAATAATATATAAAAATGCACAGTGCATCCTGAGCAAGTTGGCTTTGTTTCAGAATACAATATTTATGTGAAAATCAACCAGAGTACACCACATTGCAGTTACAAAGAGGAAAGATCATACAGTCATCTCAGTAGATGCAGGAAAGTATTTGATAAGATACAACATACATTTATAAAAAAAATCTTGGACAACTAGTAATAGAAAGGAATTTTTTACCTGATTAAGAGTATCTACAAAAAAAATCCTACATTTTGTTTAATAGAGAAAGTTTGAAAACTATCTTTCTGATATCAGGAATAACAGAGGTTTTCGGCTATCACCACTTTTGTTCAACATTTCATTGAAAATTTTTGCTGAGGCAATATTTTAAAGAAAAAAACATATACAATGTTTTTGGAATGGGAAAGTGTCCAGTAGATACTAAGTGCTATTTGTATGTTAGCTATTCGTATCCTCCTCCTCCTTCTCCTCCTTCTTCTCCTTTGTAATTATTGTTAGTAAATCTATTAGTATTTCACACAATACTCTTTGGTCCAAAAAGGACTCAATTGTTACTTTGCAGCACTCATAAAATTTCTCAAGGGCCACAATCTCCTTTGCAGCGTCATCTATGATCCTCTTGCTTTTTTTCACTTTGCTGACATGTCCACAGGTCAACGATATGGATGTCTGTCAATCTTATTTTCCTGTGGCACTTACTGTAGAGAGAAGGAAGTGGAAGGGAAATATCTATAAGTCATTTTTTATTTAACTGAAATCAGTAGATGTATTCTAAATTATAATGGAGTGAAATCTTTAACTGACCTATGAAATGGGGTTAAAATATTCCTTCACCATCCCCCAGGCTGAAGTCCATAAATCCCGGAAAGCACTAGGGTTGGCCTCATACAGCGCCAGTCTATCCTCTGCTACTGTTCTCTTTTCACCATTGTTTAGCCAGGAGCCCTAGTGGTGCAGTGCTTAAGAGCTGCGGCTGCTAACAAAAAGGCCAGCAGTTTGAGTCAACCAGCCACTCCTTGGAAACCCTATGGGGCAGTTCTACTCTGTCCTGTAGGGTCACTATGAGTTGGAATCGACCCGAGGGCAATGGGTTTGGTTTTTGGTTTTATTATTTCCCCAGATCATTTCTTTGGTGACCACACGCCTCAGTTGGATTTGGACGATCTGTTTTCACCTAGTAATCTGGTGTGGTTGTTAACGGTGTCCCTTGTCACGCTCAGAAGTGTGTAAGTTCGGACAATATTTATTCGGTTGCTCTAGTCAAAGGTAAATCTTCAGATAAGTAACATCTGCTCAATCAAAACCAATAGGAAGGACTGGCAGGGGGTTCTTACATTTATCTTCATCTCTTGAGTTTTAAGAATATTTACTTTCCAATTTTTTTCTCCCAGATCTTTGGTGCCAATGTCATTTTCCCATCTCCCCACAATGCTGCCTCTTAATTGGCAGATTGTTCTTCCTTGTTACCCACTAGGAAACAACACCGACACTGCAAATATAGTTCTGACAGGTATGTCTGTATTTCTATATATGGAGTTTCTAGGTGGTGCACACAGTTAAGCACTCGACTACGAGCTGAAAGGTGGGCAGTCTGCATCCACCCAGAGGGCCTCAGAAGACGGGCCTGGTGATCTGCTTCTGAAAGATCACAGCCTTGAAAACCCTATAGAGCAGTTCCAATCTGTACACATGGGGCCGTTACGAGTCAGAATCAACTCGAATGCAACTAACCACAACAACGTATTTTTGTATACACTCACAACTGTGGGCAATATTTGGTCCTGGTGTGGGTACTGCTCAATGCTTGCAATATTCTTTAAATAATCCCACAAATGTTTTCCTTTGGAAACTAGTGACTTGGGTTTGATGCTGTCACTTTAAATTTTGATGTTTCCCTGTAGATGTATATCCAAGAATTTTAAGAATTAGAATATTTTCTTATTTGGCATAATTGATCTGCTTGTTGCATAATAGATTTGGAAAATTAATTTGTAGTTATACTAAATTGCGAATGGTCTGAATCAGATTTTATTACGACTCAGATTTATCACACTAGCGTCAATTTCTTTTTTTGTGACATCATGAAAAACTCATTGCCGTTGAGTTGATTCCGACTCATAGTGACCCTATAGGACAGAGTAGAACTACCCCTTAGGTTTTCCAAGGCTATACTCTTTGTGAAGCAGACTGCCACATCTTTTTTCCCACGGAGGAGTTGGTATGTTTGAGTCACTGACCTTTTGGTTAGCAGCTGAGCACTTAACCATCGCACCACTACAATAGAAAATATTACAATAGGCCTTTTCCATACCGAGATGCCTGAACCCAGTTCCTGAACCCTGGACCTAATAATAAGACATCTTGGTGTAAGAATCAAATCGGTCAGAAGTTTCATTAATAAAGGATGCAAACTTTATCATAATTTATTTTAATATTTAAAAAAACAACAGGGGAATAATACTAAAAGAGACGATTGAAGAAACACCACTGGAAGAGATAGAAAACCTTCACAGTGCTGCAGAATTAAAACTAGTACTAAGAAAAAAGAATGGTAATATATTTGATCTTATGGCCTCTGATGATGCTGAACACTGACATAATTGGTTTCAGGGGAAAGATTACTTATTCAGCCTACCTTGCACCTTGAAGGAACCCTGGTGGTATAGCGTTTAAGAGCTTGGCTGCTAACAGAAAAGCTGACAGTTCAAATACATCAACTGCTCCTTGGAAACCCTATGGGGAAGTTCTACTCTGTCCTACAAGGTCACTATGAGTCAGAATCAATGGCAATGGGTTTTGGGCCTTGAAATGACTTAATGATTTAGCTATGTGATGATTGTTCTTTCCTAAAATACATTAAAAAATAGTAGCTCCTCGAAAAGGACTGAAAGCAGGAACGCAGATACTTATACATCAGTGTTCATTGTAGCACTACTCACAATAGCGGAAAGGTTGAAATAAGCTAAATGTCCATTACCAGATGAATGGATAGAAAAATGTGGTACATTCAAACAACGGAATATTACTCAGGCTTAACGATGAATGAAGTCCTGATACATGCTACAACATGGAGGAACCTTAAAACATTACGCTGAGTGGAATAGGTCAGTCACAAAAGGACAAAGACACCTCTCTTCACTTATCTACATGGTTCGTTTCTTAAGACCAGGTAGTTATGTGCAATTGGTGTTATGCAAAAATGGAGGGTAACCGCATCAGATCACAAAATGGAGTATGACTACATCATCACACAACTGTCCGATTACATCATTCCACACATAACTTCCAAAGGACGTCATTACTTACCTGCCAAAACATCGAGAATCACGGCCCAGTCAAGTTGACACATAACCATAACCATCAAAGCCGGCATCACTCGCACCTCGTGCTTCGGCGTTTGTTACTGCCAGATGTGTGTCATTAATGTACAAGATTACCAGACAGTAGAATTGTAGCTATTGTCATAGGTGAGAAATGTCAGCTAATGAGATAGCTGATAAATGAGGAGAAGGTGTATTGTATGATCCCACATTTTTGAAATATCTAGAATAAGCAAATGTGTAGAGACTGAATTGTATTAGTGATTACCAGGGGTGAGTGGGAGGAAGTGGGAAAGAGAGACTCATTGCTTAGGGGATACTGAGCTTCTGCTAATGAGGATGGGAAACTTTGGAAATGGATAGTGGTGATGGTGGAAAAACATGAAGAAAGTAATGAATGCCTCTGAATCGTACATGTAAAAATTGTTGAAATGGTAAATGTTTTGTCACATATCTATTTACCACAATTAAAAAAGCAGGTTAAAAGATTGTAGCTCCTACAAAAGTATTAGAACTAGTCATGGAGTGTGTGTGCCCAAACACAACTGTTCTAGCTCTTGCACTCAGTTTCATAGTGATACGGAATGTGTTAATTCTGCTTCCTAAACAATGAATGTGTGCATCTAACATTTAGGCATTAGTTGAAGATAGTGTAGCAAACAGTGGGAAAATTTGAACACTTAAAATGATGAAATAAACAGGTATCTTAGGTTATAGCAATAGTTATGGGCATAACATTAAACATACAATATTCACCTAGTTACTCAGTCCAACTAGACAAGACTCAAAAGACAGAGGAGGCAGAGTCTATATTTGAACCTAAAATATACAGCCCAGGAGAGCATCCTGTCAAATGTAAGATGACAGATAATTTCTCTTCTATCAAGTGAATCTAGTAATGACTTTCAATCTGTCTGAAATAGGAACATAACCTAAAATAGTTATAAAATCAGTGCAAGAAATGGGGGCAGCAATAATATATGATACGTGTTATGTAAGGAAAAATTGGATCTACAATGGTATACTAATGAATTATTAACTCTCTCCCTCATTTCTAAAGTACTAATTTTATAGAAATATGTCCTATAGGTTTTTTGGCTTGTCTAGTCAGACAGGGGATAATTCTAAAAAGAAGCACCAAATAATAACTTAAAATATTGGTTTCCATGTATGAGTTAGATATATCCTTAGTTTTTCTTTCTGTTTGAAACTACTGAAATCTCTTATATGTCTACCAAGAAAGGGCACCCTCAGTTTAGAAGGCCTTTCCAGGCACCATCTGTACAGGATGCTTTTTTATCTAGTATTCCCATTCAATGACTAGAAACGTAATGACAATTGTCAATTGGGTCAATCAGCATCAAGTACTTATTGTTAGGAAGCCTCTTGAAAGGGCCATTACATAGAACTTTTTAAGGACAAATTATTTTTTTCTTTCTCGATTGGTAAGTAATGAGCCCACATTAGTGAATGAGCTACAATACAGTAGACATAAAGTCTTAGCTATACAAATAAATCTAGAGGATTTTTGTTTGTTATTAACTCAACTCTTTTTCATTAGGCATCTATTTGAGCCCTTATCCAGGAGGAGAACAGGTAATATTTCTGTCCTGCTTCCTTTTGGATCCTTCATGTGTGCTGCTTGTATCTAGTCCTTGTCCTCTGCTATATTGACATATGTCCATTCACCTTGGAATGACCTTCTCTTTATACTGGAATTGATAGCTTAGCTATGGAGTCCTCAGTGTTTCCAGCTATAATTGCTCAATATTTAGAAAATGGATACAGAGTGTTCATTAGGTATATTTATTTAGCAATAGCTCACTATTTCTATTTGCTTCTTAAAAATAGACTCATAAAAAA
Source organism: Trichechus manatus latirostris (assembly GCF_000243295.1). Taxonomy (NCBI): domain Eukaryota; kingdom Metazoa; phylum Chordata; class Mammalia; order Sirenia; family Trichechidae; genus Trichechus; species Trichechus manatus. The sequence goes on from NW_004444088.1 coordinate 1,123,337, forward strand.
CGCTGGAGGTTAGGAACATGCAGGCTGTCTACCAACATGTGCATTTTAATTATGTGTGCTGCAGCTGCTTGAGAACGAATTCATCTCCAGGCTTCAGCATTGTGTAAAGGCTAACTAATTTGGCATTTATTGCAGAGAAGACAATTTCTGACCTGAGTCGTACTTAAAAGGTCTTCATATAAAAAATAAAACAAACAACATCACCAGTTAAATCCGGTCTACTCTATAGTACTTCTTGTGTCGAAGTATAAACACCTTTTATGTAGCAGCATGTGGCCTTAACAAATCCACTCACATTTAGATGTAACCTCTACTTGCATAAAGAAGAGTTTCTCTGTGTTAAATACTTTTACCATAATTAACCCTAGAATCAAAATTGGTCATTAAAGATCAGAAGAACAGAGCAAATCAACTGTCAATTTACTTATAATATGCTCAATAATGACAACAACCATTAATTGGATACTTAATATGTGACAGAATTTACTCACGTGTTATTTCCAGTCCTAATAACATTTTTGCAAGATTTCTGTTACTCTTGTTTTCAGTCAATAATTTTTATTGATTACCTAGTTTGTGTCAGGCATGTTGCTTCATGCTGGATATACGCTAGTAGAATAAATAGGCACGGTCCTTGCTCTTGTAGAACTTAAAGGATAACATAATGCTTGGCAGCATCGGCAAGACTGAGTTCACATTCCAGCCATACTGTTTTCTAATTGAGTGCCATTTGCTAGTTTTGTGCCACTTTCTAGTTATATGCTGTTTATTGGCTGTCCAAGTTTTTTAAGTTTGATAACCATCAATTTAATTCACCTATAAAATGAAGACAGGAGGCTAGGCTAAGAATGGTGGACCAGTCAGATCCAACACACTGCTCCTCTACAGCAAAGAGAGGAAAAGTCAAGTAAAACAGATACAGATGTCAGTCTTGGAACCCTGAGCATCAAAGGAAGGGATAAAGAAATAGGTTGAATACCTAATGGAAGAAGAAACTGACTGAAAACAGCAAACAAGAAAAGACTAGCAGTGATGTCTAGCTAACTGGTAGGGCACAACGGGGCCATCTTGAGACAACGAGCTGTGATCCTGGGTGAACAGCACAGGAGGCAGCTTCAAGGAATTCCCATGAGGACACAGAGAAACTGAAAAGACACACACACAAATTGAAACAAAGTGAACAGCGGCACAAGCTCCCCATCCCTGCAGGCCAGTCCACCAGGGACCACAACATGAGTCCCCTACTTTTTTTTTCTCTTTCTCTCTCTCTCCCACTTGGCCATGCTCCCCATCCAGCCTGCCTGCTCGAGGAAGCTGAGCACCATAAGGAATCTCTGGCTCTGCTTTGACCCCACCCCGCCTCCTGCCTGAGTGACCCAAGTGCCGACAGGGAGGTCCACATGGCTTCAGCCCTGCCTTGCCTATCCCTCTCCTTCAGCCCTGTCTGACCTTTCTCCCGCTCTCTCCTCGCCCAAGTGACTTGAGCACTGGCAGGTAACTCCTACTCAGCTTTGGCCCCACCACACCTTTCCCCGCTGGTGTGTAAACCTGACCACCTGACCCTCCCTTCCTGCCCACTGACCCTGCTGAGTATAGGAAGGCTATGTCAGCTCGGCTTGACCCCCATTCTGTCTCTCTCATCACTCGATAACACCAAGATCCAGCAGGCCACACCGGTGCAGACCTGACCGCCTGCCTCACCCTTCTTCCTAGATGATCCCATAGAGCACCCGCAGACAGCTCTGGCATGACATCAGCTGCCTGCTCCACAATGTCTGTCTGCCCAGTTGAGCACATGAAATCACCCGTCTATCACCCCCCAACTGGGCAAGCACCAAGAATCACGAGTCCACATGCTCACCTACCTGTCACCCACCTCTCTCTCTTCCCTGACCCGATAAGTGCAGACACCTGTGTGCTACTATGCCTAGTCACTAATGCCAGGGCCACAGTCCAGTGGCACCATCTACTTGTCTAACCACCTGTGACGGGGGCCTGAGGATCAGCAGCACACCCTCCTCCACAGCACATTCCAACAGACAAGGGCATGACTTTCAATTGGGCACCCATGGGCTGGCATCATCTCCCCTACTTTGTACCCCTAACTGCCCCGCCCATAACTGGAGGCTTGTGCCTACTCTGACCAGCCTTGCTCAGCCTGGCCAGCCAGCGACTGTTGGTGAAAGTTTCCATGACACTCACCCAGTGACTGATGACCTGGACACCCTCAACCAGATCATCCAGCAACTGACAGTGCACATACATAATACCCAACCCAGTGACCAGTGAGAATGTTCCCTGCACCCACATCCAGTTGACTGGCCAGACAGACACAACATCTTACCAGAAATGCCAGCTATATACTCAGCTGCCCGGCAAGACCAGAAAACAGAGAAGCAAGCTCTCACACCCAGTTGGGGCCCCACCTCCACAGAGACAGGAGTTGAGAGCTCCAGTGTGGCCAGGCTAGTGACTAGAGTAGAACACACCCCCTGTCTACTTAGATATATCAAAAAAAACCAAACAAAAAATGAAGATTCAGCAAATAAACATACAATAAATCAATAAATATAATAATATCTTGATGCCTTGAAAACAACAGACAATATAAAATCTCATAAAGAAACAGGTCAGGATGGCTCCAACAAGTGAGCAAAATAAAGAACCAGATGACCCTCCAGAGGAAGAAATGGTAATCGAACTTCAAAAGAGTAATACATGGTTCTCCCAGAGATCAAGGAAGACATCAAGGAAAACCAGATAAAACTAAGGAAAATTCAGACAAGGCAATAGAAAAATTCAGGAAAACAGTACAAGAACAAAATGAGAAAATAAATAGATGACTAGAAATGATTTAGGAAATAATATTTGGAATCATTATTCCCTGACCTTGAGCATGGAGAAATATAACCCACCTGGAGCTGGGCCGTCACAGACAAAGACACATCAACTGGGCCCTGAGATAGACAATAGATGGGACAATCTCAGAAATTATCTTAAGGAAGTTTTCACATAAAGTGAATCAAAGACAACACAAAAGACTTTCAACTCTTACCTTTTTCTATTAGCATTTAGTGAATAGAAATTTGTTGGACAAGTGAAAACCCTCCTGACTGTCATTATGAAACCTGTACCAATGATTGTTAAGAAAGACAATTCAAAATGTAGGATCACAGTTTCTAGCCAAGCTTTCAATGGTTTTGTCCATTTGTATCGTTAATATATACTGATGATTTCTGTAAGGTCTTTGGATTTGGGCAGACATGGCTGTGGCATCATGCTTGCCTGTTTTCCCATTCTTGCCTGTTCTGTAATATTCTTTGGACTTGGACAGACATGGCTTTAGCAACATGCTTGTCCATTTTCCCACTTCTGTCTGTTTCGTGCTATTTCCTTGAACTTAGACAGACATGGCTCTGGCAGCATGGTTTTCCATTTCCCACTTTTTGCCCTTTTGAATATATGCCGAATAAAACTTTCTTTTTGCTTTACTCAACTTTGTGATGCTTTTCACCCTACAACAAAACCATAAAATAAAGTGAGTAGAAATCCAAAAGCTTAACAATAAATTCTCAGAAATGGACAATTTAATACAAGGATATAGGAGAAGAATTGAATTACTGGGAGACAGACTTAGCAAAATTGAGGACAAATCTCTTGCTACCAATTTGTTTGAGGAAAAATCAGAAAAAGGAATGAAGAAAAATGAAGAAATCCTAAGAATGTGGGATACTATCAAGAAGAAAAATTTTCATGTGATCAGAGTTCCAGAACAGGGGGAGGTAATGGAAAACACAGAGAGAATGTCAAAGTTTTGCTGAACGAAAAAGTCCCTTTTATCATGAAAGATCAGAAGATAACCATCCAAGAAACTCAGCATATCCCTTATAGGATAGACCACAAAAAAAATCACCAGGAGATATCATAATCAAATTTGCCAAAACCAAAGACAAAGAAAGAATTCTGAGAATAGCTCAGGAAAAACAAAAAGTCAATACGAAGAGGAATCAATAAGGCTAAGTTCTGATTATTCAACAGAAACCAAGTGGGCGAGAAGGCAATGGGATGACATAGATAAAACCTTGAATGAATAAAACTGCCAACCAAGAATTGTATATCCAGGAAAATTGTCTCTCAAATATGATGGTGAAATTGGGACATTTCCAGATAAACAGAAATCAAGGAAATTGGTAAAACCCAGACCAAACTTACAAGAAATATTAAAGGGAGCCCATAAGATGGAGAATGAACAACATCAGGCAACAACCTGAGATTAGGACCCAGGTCAGCATCAGCTAGATACCAACCCAGATAAAGAATACTCAAAAATAAAGCAAAACTACATAACTGGAAACAGGGAACCAGAGATGTCAATCTGTAAATAATCACAATGTCAAAACAAAAAGGGGAAATAAATGTTGTGGTTAAGAACTTTCATATGGAGAGGAATTCAAGGCAGTACTAAGAAAAGCCTGCTTTAAACTTAGGAAGATAAAGGTAAATTCAAGGTAACCACTAAGAAACTTAACAAACCTAATCATCAAAATAAAAAAGAAGAAAAACATAGTCTCAGTATTCAAAATATCAATAACAAAGAAATGAAAACAGCATTCACAAACAAAAATAAAGCATTGCAGAAAATCAAGCAGAACAAAGAAACCTTTAACACCATGCACACACACACACACACACACACACACACACGCAGAGACATACACAAAACTACAACAAAACGACGACAGTAAACACATACCTATTGATAATCACACTGTATGTAAATGGCTTAAATGCACCAGAGAGTGGCAGAATGGATACACTATGTTGTCTACAGAAGACTCACCTTATACACAAAGACATTAATAAAGTAAAACTCAAAGGATGGGAAAAAATATATCCAGCAAACACTAGTTAAAAAAAAAAAAAAAAAAGCAGAAGCGGCAATACTAATCTCTGTAATCTCTGATAAAATAGATTTTAAGGCAAAATCCACCATAAGCAATAAGGAAGGACATTATATAATGATTAAAGGGTCAGCTCACCAAGAGGACATAACCATAATAAATATATACAAATCCAATGAAAGGGAGTCAAAATACATAAAACAAACTCTAACAGCGTTAAAAAGAGAAATAGACAGTTCTACAATAATAGTAGGAGACTTCAACACACCACTTTTGGTGAAGGACAAAGCAACTAGAAAGAAATTCAACAAAAATATAGAAGACCTAATTGCCACAATCAACCAACCTGACCTCATAGATATATACAGAACACCCCACCAAACAGCAGCAAATTATATATTCTTTTCCAATGCACACAAATCATTCTCCAGAATTGGCCACTTTTTAGGTCAGAAAGCAAGCCTCAATAATATCCAAAACATCAAAAAAATACGCAGTATTTTTCTCTGATCACAATGCTATAAAAATTGAAATCAATAACAGGAAGAGCAAGGAAAAAAGAATCAAATACATGGAAACTGAATAACACCTTACTTAAAACCCAATGGATAATAGAAGAAATCAAAGATGAAATAAAAAAATTACTAGAATCAAATGAGAATGAAAACACATCTTATCAAAACCTTTGGGACACAGCAAAAGCTGTACTTAGAGGACAATTTATAGCAATAGACATGCATATCAAAAAAAGAAGGGCCAAAAACAAAACATGAACCACACAACTCGAACAAATAGAAAGAGAGCAGCAAAAGAAGCCCAGAGTCACCAGAAGACAGGAAATAATAAAGATTAAAGCAGAAATAAAGGAAATAGATAACATTAAAACAATAGAAAGAATCAACAAGACCAGAAGGTGTTTCTTTGAAAGGATCAACAACATTGACAAACCATTGGCCAAACTGACAAAAGAAAACCAGGAGAGGAAGCAAATAACTCAAATAAGAAATGAAATGGGTGACATTACAATAGAGCCAACTGAAATAAAAAGGATCATAATGGAAGACAATGAAAAATTGTACTCTAACAAATTTGAAAGCTGAAAAGAGGATTTCAAAGGGTGGCTTGAGAAGACAAAATAAAGTACTATAATGAAGTGTGCAAAGACCTGGAGATAGAAAACCAAAAAGGAAGAACATGCTTGATATTTCTCAAGCTGAAAGAACTGAAGAAAAAATTCAAGCTTCGAGCTGCAATATTGAAGGGTTCTATGGGCAAAATATTGAATGACGCAGAAAGCATCAAAAGAAGATGGAAGGAATACACAAAGTCACTGTACTAAAAAGAATTGATCAACGTTCAACCATTTCAGGAGGTGGTATGTGATCAAGCACTGATGACATTAAAGGAAAAAGTCCAAGCTGCACTGAAGGCAGTGGAGGAAAACAAGGCTCCAGGAATTGACAGAATACCAATTGAGATGTTTCAGCAAATGGATGCAATACTGGAGGCACTCACTCATCTGTGCCAAGAAATTTGGAAGACAGCTACGTGGCCAACTGACTGGAAGAGATTCATATTGGTGACCATTCCGAAGAAAAGTGATCCAACAAAATGTGGAAATTATCAAACAATACCATTAATATCACACACAACTAAAATTTTGCTGAAGATAATTCAAAATAGTTGCAGCAGTACATAGACAGGGAACTCCCAGAAATTCAAGCCAGATTCAGAAGAGGATGTGGAATAAGGGATATCGTTGCTGATGTCAGATAGATCTTGGCTGAAAGCAGAGAATACTAGAAAGATGTTTACCCATGTTCATCATAAACTATGTATAGCATTGCAAAGAACGAGAATCCCAGAACGCTTAATTGTGCTCAGGAGGAACTTGCACGTAGACCAAGAGGCAGCCAGAATAAACAGAATAAGGGGATACTATATAGTTTAAAATCAGATAAGTTGTACATCAGGGTTGTATCCTTTCACTATACTTATTCAGTCTGTATGCTAAGCAAATAATCCGAGAAGCTGGGCTATATGAAGAAGACTATATGCATCAGAATTGATGGAAGACTCATTAACAGCCTGTGTTATGCATAAAACACAACCTTGCTTGCTGATAGTGAGGAGGACTTGAAGCACTTACTGATGAAGATCAAAGACTACAGCCTTCAGTATGGATTGCACCAATAAGCAACATCATAATAAATGGAGAAAAGATTAAAGTTGTCAAGGATTTCATCTTACTTGGATCCACAATCAACACCCATGGAAGCAGTAGTCAAGAAATCAAACAACATATTGCATTGGGAAAATCTGCTGAAAAAGACTCTTTAAAGTGTTAAAAAGCAAAAATTTCACTTTGAGGACTAAGGTGCACCTGATCCAAGCCATGACATTTTCAATCACCTCATATACATGAAATGCTGGACAATAAATAAGGAAGACTAAAGAATTGACACCTCTGAATTAAGGTGTTGGTGAAGAATATTGGATGTATATTAAACGAATTGCCAAAAGAACTACAAGTCTGTCTTGGAAGAAGTACAACCAGAGTACTCCTCGTAAGCTAGGATGGCGAGACTTCATCTAATGTACTTTGAACATATTATCAGGAGGGACCAATCCCTGGAGAAGGACATCATGTTTGGTAAAGTAGAGGGTCAGCAAAAAAGATGAAGGCCCTCAATGGGATGGATTAACACAGTGGCTGCACCAATGGACTCAAACATAGCAATGATTGTGAGGAAGACACAGGACTGGGTAGTGTTTCATTTTGTTGTAAATAAGGTTGCTATGAGTCAGAACCAACTTGATGGCACCTAACAACAACAGCAACAACAGATGAACAAATTTCTAGAAACTCGCTACCTATCTAAACTGACACAAACCTAGATAAAAATATCTGTAAAGACCCATAATAAAAGAGGAGATTGCAGAGGTAATTTAAAAAAACTCCCAACAAAAGAAAGCCCTGACCTGCACAGCTTCACTGGGGAATTATATCAAACATTCAGAGAACCTCTCACACCAATACTACTCAAACTCTTTCAGAGCGTAGAAACTGAAGGAATACTCCTAAATTCATTCTATGAAGCCAGAATCACCCTGATACTGAAGCCAGGCAAAGACTCCACAAGAAAAGAAAATTACAGACAAATATCATCCATGCACATAGATGCAAAAATTCTGAATAAAATTCTAGCCAATAGAATTCAACAGCATATCAAGAAAATAATATATCATGATCAAGTGGGATTCATACTAGGTATGCAAGGATAGTTCAACATTAGAAAATCAACTAACGTAATCCACCACATAAATACAACAAAAGAAAAGAATCACATGATTATCGCAATCGATGCAGAAAAGGCATTTGATAAAGTCCAATGCCCATTCCTGATAAAACTCCCAGTAAAATAGAGATAGAACGAAAATTCCTCAACATAATAAAGGGCATTTATACAAAACCAGCAGCCAAAATTATTCTCAATGGAGACAGGCTGAAAGCATTCCCCTTGAAAAGGGGAACCAGACAAGAATGTCTATTGTCACCACTCTTATTCAACATTGTACTGGATGTCATAGCTAGAGAAATAAGGCAAAAAAGGAAATAAAGGCACACAAATTGTCAGGGAAGAAGTAAAACTATCCCTGTTCCCAGACGATATGACCCTATATGTAGAAAATCCCAAGGATTCCACAAGAAAGCTACTGGAACTAATAGGAGGGTTCAGCCAAGTAGCAGGATACAAGATCAACATGTAAAAATCAGTTAGATTCCTATACAACAACAAAGAAAACTTTGAAAAGGAAATCAGGAAACAATATCATTTATCAGGAAACAATATCATTTACAATAGCTTCCCATAAGTCAGGGGCAAGAAGCCAAAAGGGACCTACATAAATGGAAAAACATACCATGCCCATGGATAGGAAGACTCAACATTGTGAAAATGTCAATACTACCTAAAGCAAACCACAGATAGAACACAATCTCAATCCAAATTCCAGCAACATTCTTTACTGAGATGGAAAAACTAATCACCAACTTTATATGGAGAAGAAAGAGGGCCCAGATAAGTAAAGCAAAATATTGTAGAAGAACAACAAAGTAGGAGAACTCATTTACCTGATCTCAGAACATACTATACAGCCACAGTAGTCAAAACAGCTTGGCACTGGTACAACGACAGGCACATAGACCAATGGAACAGAATTGAGAACCTAGACATAAATCTGACCAACTGTAATCAGCTGATCTTTGACAAAGGGCCAAAGACCATTAAATGAGGAGGAGACAGTCTTTTTAATAAATGGTGCTGGCAAAACTGAATGTCCATCTGTAAAAACATGAAACAAGACTCCTACCTTATACCATACAAAAGCACTAACTCAAATTGGATCAAAGCCCTAAATATAAAACCTAAAACTATAAAGATCATGGGGGAAAAAGTAGGGACAATGCTCTGGGCCCTAATATATGGCACAAATAAAGTATCGAACATAGCTAAAAATGCACGCACAGCACAAGATGAACTAGATAAATGGGACCTCCTAAAAATTAAACATTTATGCTCAATGAAAGACTTCTCCAAGAGTCAAAAGAGAACCTACAGACTTGGAAAAAATTTTTGGCTACAACATATCTGACAAGGGACTGATCTCTAAAATTTGTAGACAATTTTAACATCTCAACAATAAGACAAACCAATTAAAAAAAGAGCAAAGGATATGAACAGACACTTCACCAAAGAAGACATTCAGACAGCTAACAAACATGAATGCCTGCGACCATTACTAATTAGAGAGACGCAAATCAAAACTACAATGAAATACCATCTCACCTGACATTACTGGCACTACTCAAAAAAAAACCAAAAACCAGAAAATAACAAATGTTGGCATGGTTGTGGGGAGATTGGAATTCTTATATACTGTTAGTGGGAATATAAAATGGTATACTTCAGAAGATCATATGGCACTTCCTCAAAAATCTAGAAATAGAAATACCATATGATCCAGTAATCCCGCTCCTAGGTATGTACCCTAAAGAAATAAGAGCCGTGACACAGATAGACACATGCACACCCATGTTCATTGCAGCATTATTCACAATAGCAATACTATGGAAACAACCTACGTGCTCATCAACAGATGAATGGATTAACAAACTGTGGTATATACACACAATGGAATACGATGCAACAATAAAGAATGATGATAAATCCATGAAACATCTCATAGCATGGATGATTTTGGAGGGCATTATGCTGAGTGAAATAAGTCAATCACAAAAGGACAAATACTGTATGAGGCCACTACTACAAAGTAAAAACAAAAGGTTTACACATAGGAAAAAAAGAAAAAAAATTATTTGATGGTTACTAGGGGTGGGAGGGGGAGGGAGGGAAAATTACCAGTCAGATAGAAGACACAAGTTAATCTCGGCGAAGGGAAAGGGGATACATAACATGGGGGAAGTCAGTACAACATGAGCAAGGCAATAGAGGACACAGAGAGGAACACAAGAAGAAAGGGCAACTCCGGCAACTGCTATAGCTTAGGCAATCCTGCAGCAATAGAATTAACAAACAATCATTCACAAATGGACAGATAGGAAGACAGATATGCCAAGATGTGTGGGAGGATGTACGTGAATACACCTACTGGCAAATAGAGGTTTGGTGATGGATATTTCTACATACATGACTGTAAGCATGGCTCCTGTAGAGCATACAAAGTGTATAGTCAGGGAAACCTCTTAGACATAACCAAACACTTCATGGGATGAAGTTCTTAGGCTCGAAGACAAAGGACCAGATACTCAGGGGACATCTAAGTCAATTGGCACAACACAGTGCATAAAGACAGTGTTCTGGTTTCTAATTAGGTGAGTAGCAACTGGGGTCCTAACAGCTTTTGAGCTGCCATCTAAGATACAGCTATTGATCTCTTCACATACAGAGCAAGGGAGGGTGAAGGAGACTAAAGATTCAAGAGCAATTAGTCTGACGGGCTAACGGACCACATGAACCACAGCCTATGTGACCCTGAGACCGGAAGAACCAGATGGTGCCTGGCTACCGCTACCAACCACTCTGACTGGGATCACAACAGAGCGTCCTGGACAGAGCCGGAGAAAATTGTAGAACAAAAAAATCAAATTCACAAAGAAGACCGGCCTTGCTGGTCTGACAGAGACTGGAGGAATCCTTGAGACTATGGTCCTAACACACCGTTCTGACCTGGAACCGAGGCCCATACAGTGAGCCATAACACCTGAGAGGGAAGGGCTCCTTGGAACAGTCAATTACATGAGATCAAACGGATTTTATCTGCCCCAAAGCAAAGACGAAAAGGCAGGAAGGGGCAGAACACCAGGACGAAAGAAAATGCGGAAACCGCGGCCAAAACGGGGAGAGTGCTGACATGTTGTGGGGAATGAAACCAAGGTCATGGAACAACTTTATGTACAAACTATAGGATAGGAAACGAATTTTGCTCTGTAAGCTTCCATGTAAAGTACAATCAAATAAGTAAATAACTAAAATGAGAATAATAATACTGTTTGCCTTATTGAGATTTTGTGAGGCTTGACTAAGTAAATAAGTGGTAATTGTTTAGCAAGGTGACTGGCATATTGTAGCGCTTAATATAAAGGAAAATTATACCAATCTATTTTATAAAATCCTGTAATAGGCACAATAATTGCCACCCCCCTAAAGATGTCCATGTCCTAATACCCAGAACCTGTGAATATGTTACCTCACAAGGCAAAAGGGAATTTATAGATATGATTAAGGATTTTGAAATGGGGAGATTATCCTGAATAATTTGAGTGAGCCCAATGTAATCACAAAGGTTCATGTAAGTGAAAGAAGGAGGCAGGAGAGTCAGAGACGGAGAAGCAAGAACAGAAGCGGGTTCAGAGATATGAAACTGCTGTCCTTGAAGATGAAAGCAAGCCACAAACCACGGAACACAGGCAAGTCTCAAAAGCTGTAAAAGGCAAGCGATGAATTTTCCCACTGAGCCTCCAGAAGGCACATACCCTTGTGGACACCTTGATTTTAGCCCTGTGAGACTCATATTGGATCTCTGACCTCTAGAACTGTAAGATAATACATTTGTTTGGTTTTAAGTCACCAAGTTTGTGACATTTTGTTACAGCAGCAATAGGAAACTAATAGACCAGTTAAGAATATAGAAGAAAACCTCAAATAGCAGTGGCTAAATAACAGAAGTTTATTTATCTCCTGTGTACTGTTGAAGGCAGGTTACACAGCGTCAGAGACAAAGGCTGCTATCTTGTTGCTCAGTCCTGCATTGGGTTTAATCCTAAAGCCACATCATGCTCTCCTGATGCTAAAGTTTGAACCCTTTCATTTATATTTCATCCAACAGGAAGAATATAAGAGGCCATGGTTCCTCATTACAAGGACATATCCGAAAGTCAGAAAACACTTCTGCTGATATCCCATTAACCGGAAGTTAGTTATGTGACCGTTACCTACTTAAAGGAGAGGCTGGGAAATACAGTCTTGATTTCTTTAGGAGCTGTAACGTATCTAAGATTTTACCCTACTTGTAAGCTAACAAGTTAGTGTGCCATAGTTTTCATTGAAGCTGTCAGAAGACGAGTCTCCAGGAAAAAGGCAAAGGACTTTATCACTCATAGGAGAGCAGGGCCACACACAGGTGGGTCCAGGTGGATGCTGCAAACACAGTGAGTCTGTGTCACAGCTGAGAAACCCTGAGTTTGGGAAGCCCCCAGTCTTATAGGAAAACTTAAAGTAAACCTTCCCAAGTTTGACCCACTCAAAACATTATGTTTATTATCTGATTAGGAAACAGATGATGTCTTCTGCCGTGGAGAGAGAGACTATCTCTATCGTCCAGGGCTGTTTGCTATGTAAACATCTTTGAAATGATGGTCTCGAACAAAATTGTCACAAGACATGCAGAAACGTGAGAGACCCTTGGAGAATTGTCAGAGAAGATTCCGGAGGATTGTGTTCTTAGCTAAAAATCAGGAAGATGGGATTAATACTAAGGAAGAATGGGAAAACAATTATTGGGACAAGCTAGTGACATATGCCACATCCCATCAGTAAGGTTTAAATAATATTCCTACACCTCTGTTTTAGAGGACCTGATCTAGTCACCACATGTATTCTAGTCTTTGCATATATTCCTACCTCTGCATCAGATTTTACTCCATTTTTCTAATTTGGAATTCCAATCTAAGGAACATCTATTGATACTTTCTGTGTTCCCAGCATTAGACTTGGTCTAGGCAAATCATAATGAAAGGCCCATAGACTTATTATCTTGTGGGGGCAGGAGAACTCTGTCAACACAATTTTCTGTTATTCAATTACAAATTATCTTAATTGTGGTCCTTGATTCTGAACTATTCATGGCTATGCTTGATTTCTTTGTCACTTGGCTGCTGGCCAGATTGACAGTCAAGATCTACACATCTCATTTCTAATTTTCTCTTCGAACTTTATGGGATATGCCACATCCTGCTGAAATCCATTCTTCTCTGTGCCTGCTCTTGACCAAGCTTGGACAAACCTATCTCTTTTACAAGTGTAGCTGAGTCAGCTGTCTATGTGACATCATGGGAAGTATGCTGAAGGCTCCATTTGGACAATACTTAAATATTGAATCCTGATTCTTCAATTTATATTTATGGTACTTTCTGTAATTTTTATTTAACATTTAACTTATTGACCAAAAAATGACTTTCTGCACATCTAGATTAGGTACTCTTCATTCTGCTCTCAACGTCTCTTAGATCAGGGTTCTTGCTACAGCCCTTTCTGCTGGCACAGCTTGCCTTCTCTTGCCTGCTGATACAACCTTCTCAGTTTCTCTCTCGCTGTGTTGCCAACCAGCCTATAGTATTAACCCCTATAGCCAACCAACTACAAGGAATAATATGATCACCGCTTACCTGCCCCCTCTCATTTCTTTTTTCAAATATTATACTTTCCAAAAAAAAAAAAAGATAAGCAATGCATGAATATTGTATGGATGCTTAGTACACAAAAATGTAAAGTCAGATTTTCAGCAAAAAAACCCTGCTCTCTTAAATATTTTTTGACAGACCTCGAAGAAATACAGGTCTGAGAAAAATTAGCCTATAGCAATGGGATCTACAGAGTAATGTTAAGTTCACCAAACCTGGGAAGGAACACGTGACATGCTCAGGGTGGGAGGGTGGTGGGGCTTTTCCTCCACTCTCTTTACCTTTAGCACCAAAAACTCCTCTGGATGAGTCCTGGGGTGAGGCTAGGGCGCGGATGGTTCATAAGATGGAATGGATGGTTCATAAGATGGAATGGAATGGAATAGAAAAAAGAAATGGAAGTTTCAAATTACTGCAGTTGGAAAAGGCATGTTTTAGTTTGTTTATCCTAAAGTTTCCAAAGTAAGTTCGATATAGGTTTCATGTATCAATAAAACAAAATGAATAGGATTGTTCATTATTAAGGAGTTAAGTTAGCTCTAGAACAAAATGAAGTCATGCTGGGATTTTCGAGTTACTCACTGAAGAAAGATCTGTGTTTTTGAGATAAGGCAGGTTGTCAAAAGTTCATTATTGAGAAAGTAGCTATAGGAATGGGAACTTCCGTGGCCAACCAGCTGGGTCGCTGTTTCACCAGGTTTAAGCAAAGTGAGTCAGAGATGGCTCTGCAATTTTTATTGATTGATTATCATTTGGAGATGAAAGGAACTCAGTTACAAAACACAACTCTCTGAGAGAATAGTAAGGACAAATTTTCTTTTTCTATTAACGGTTTACCTTACTTGCTGAAAGCAAAGATGACTTGAAGCACTTATTTATGAAGATCAAAGGCTACAGCCTTCAGTATGGATTACACCTCAGCATAAAGAAAACAAAAATCCTCACAACTGGACCAATAAGCAACACCATGATAAACGGAGAAAAGATTGAAGTTGTCAAAGATTTCATTTTACTTGGATCCAATCCATGCCCACGGAAGCAGAAGTCAGGAAATCAAATGACATATTGTATTGGGCAAATTTGCTGCAAAAGACCTCTTTAAAGTGTTAAAAAGTAAAGATGTTATTTTGAAGACTTCGCCTAATGTACTTTGGACACGTTATCAGCAGGTACCAGTCCCTGGTGAAGGATGTCATGCTTGGTAGAGGGTCAGCGAAAAAGAGGAAGACCCTCCATGAGATGGATTGACACAGTGGCTGCAACAACGGGCTCAAACGTAACAATGATTGTGAGAATGGCACAGGACGGGGCAGTGTTTCGTTCTGTTGTACGCAGGGTCCTTATGAGTCGGAACTCACTCCATGGCACCTAACAACAACAACAACAATTAACAGTTAAGTTTTAAAACCTATTGGATAAGGAGAAAATATCAGTTGTGTGATGGCTATACGTGCTACAAGATCTATACTAAATGTTTGGAGAAAGAATATGCAAATTCTTAAAACTGATCCCAGCTACTTTACATTTTAAACAGGAAAAAATAATGCTTGCCAACTTTTCTTTAAAAATTGTATTTTTTGTGCTCTCCATTGCTTGATACTAATTTTTTTCTCTTACCTCTGTACGCTTCCTGCACCCCCTCACGTACATGCGTTGCCCTCGGTGAGTCAACCGGACACTGGGCAGTAGACTGTCTTACGACTCTGTGTATTTGAGCCACTCTTGATGACACTAATCTTTGTTTAGTTTAATTTGACTCAGAACAAGCTCCTGTTAATTTCCTCTTAGGTTTAAGTAAAAACTTGCTTATGTAAGCTTTCGGCTGGTTGTTTTTATTTTGCATTTTCGAATTTATATTTACATTTAGAAAGAAAGCATGTATGCTAATATGCCTTACGAAAATCAAGCCAACTCAAATCTTTTTTTCGTAACAACTAAAATTTCTACCAAAACAAAAATATTAAGAGCATTGTTGAAGCTGAAATATTAATTTAATGATACTAACAAAAAAAAGTATACCTTTGATGTAGTTTTACCTAATGGTTATAGTACAATTTTGATAATTGTGGATAGTAAAAATTCAAGGGATTATCAAAGTTAGTAATAATTCTTAAGATATTATTTTAACCAAGATTTTAGTATATATTGCATTTAAGATGTGGAAATAAATAACCTACTTTGGATAACTCAGGACATGTTGGTTAATTTCTAAAATTGTAGTCTTTTATAAATGTAAAACATCTTACTTTAAATATTTCCCTTCAATATGGTTAAAATTGGACCTAATCTTAATCTATATTTTATCCATGGTACCACAGTACTTCATTAAGAAGCTAATTATTTCATTTCTAGTGGTTGGTCAGGAGAAGATATATAAATTCTTAGAGGGTGGAAATTAGATTGTTCATTTTATTTATTTATTATTTCCAGTTATTAAACAAGCTCTTTCTTTGAAATCCTTTGAGGACACACACACAAACAAATCCTCTCTAAATAACATTTAATCTACAAAATTAATTTAAAACCCTTCCCTTCTTGTAGAAGGACTGGCAGAGACAAAAATCCAAAATGATTCCCAGCCATTTACATACTAGAGAATGGTCTTGTTGGAGTCTTGAGGCTGTGGAGATGCTCATGGTAAGTACAAGCTAGTACTTGAGGTCCACAATAACCCATTCTGTTGTTTGTAGGGCCCTAGCCAATGGTGGGGAAGATAGGAGATGAGCATGTCTCAGAAAGAGGGGGATTGCTGAAGCTAAGTCGGTCCTCAGAAAAACAGCATAGAAGAACAAGGCCCAGGGTAGGATTTTGTGACCCTCCTGGAACTGAAGTACAAATCCAAAACCAGGAGTGACCTAGTCACATGGACTAGAGGATATGGTGAGATCAAACAGAGTCAGGGGCCAGATATTTTGTGCCATGACATCAGGATATGGAAGGAGATTTCCGATAAGTTTGGATAAAGAATTTTTAACTTTTTTTTTTTTTTTTGGAGTTGTTAAGGTTTGTACCTACATCTAAGATAGATTCCAGAATCTTCCTTTAGATTTTATCGGCAGTCCACTTTAATCCACTTCTGCTTAACTTCTGAGTGGTGAACCTCTGGACTTCTCTGAATGATCTAAAGCATTCCAGTTAGACCCACCTTGGCCAGATTCTCGCTTGAAAGGTTTAAATCCACTGACGGCCCCAATGCCTCTCCCAGAGCAATAGTTGTACATAAATAAATTAATAAATTAGTCTCATTTTAAGTGTTAATGTACCAGTGTTAATGCATTGTGTTAAAGGAAGCCCATTACTCAGCTCCTGGCAGACTCATAGTTCAACAGAGGTGCTGAGGCAAAGGTGTTTAACATCTAAGTGAATTCAAAGATACACAGTTCTAGGCCTTCAATACATGGCTGTTATTTTGAATTCACCAGAGCTGTGCTCCACTCCACAGCATGTTCTCCCACTAAAACCTCGTACTATCTTCCCATTCCATAAGGGAGACCAGAAGCTTCACTCTCTAAAGTCCATTATTTAGACTGCTACCCAGCTTGATAGCAGCTAGTTCAAAATGCTCCTCCAAAGCACCTCCCAAAGCCTTTCTACTCCTGAAAAATAACTATCAAAACTATCTTGAGGGTGTAACTAAAAACAGAACACAAAAACTGAAACGCTACTTAGATTTTATAGTTAATGAAGTGTACTTAAGTATAATAAGATTAAAACACGTTACTCAAGGGACTATATTTACTAGGTAGGGGGAGTAGAGCGGGTAGGTGGACAACACAGACATTCAGCCTGAATTGTTCATGTTGAAACATTCTTTTCTTTACTAGAAAAGGAAATTTTCTCGTAAGTTAGGCAGATAAATTTTCTTAACTTTCAATTTCACTTTGCCTACTTAGATATAGCTATGCTTCCAATAGTCTGGCAGTCTTTGGAGGGCAAAATCATATCTTCTTTTTATTAATTTCTTATAACTTTCAGTATGATGGCCATATCCACAGGAGAATAGTTAATAAAAATATATTATTCTGAATCCAAAGCCTATGAAGTCAAGCGTAGCAAAAGGTAAAAAGGGTCAGCTGTTCCAGACTCCTTAATAATCTGTGTGCTGTCACTTGCTTCCATTGCTACTTTAGGATGTCAGCTCTCACCACACTAGTAAGGCCAAAAATTACAGTATCTGGGCATTTGCCCAAAGCTTGCCTGCTGTCATTAAAACTGAACCACATTGTGACAAAGATTTGCCTAAATGATTCTCCATGCAGGTGTTGACATTTGTTAAGCTGTCTTTTTAGTCTGGTTGATTATTTCTGTTCTTGCAAATTCATTTTTAACAATATGTACGATCATTAACAGAGTGTGAGGTGACAAATTAATTGTTTTCTTTCAAAGTGCAAACAAACTCTACTTATGGAGTGAGGTGATCTCACTTTTCTAGTGTATTGATCTATCTGGCTGTTAACTCTGTAACAGTCTTACAATGATTGCTCTTTCTTGACCTTAAAGCTTAACCATGTAACCAATTTTTTTAGGGGGTGTCTTAGTTATCTAGTGCTGCTATAACAGAGATACCACAAGTGGATGGTTTTAACGAAGAGAAGTTTATTTCCTCACAGTTAAAGTAGCCTAAAAGTCCAGATTCAGGGCGT
Organism: Trichechus manatus latirostris; assembly: GCF_000243295.1. Taxonomy (NCBI): domain Eukaryota; kingdom Metazoa; phylum Chordata; class Mammalia; order Sirenia; family Trichechidae; genus Trichechus; species Trichechus manatus. Next base: position 1,141,864 of record NW_004444088.1, read on the forward strand.
CAGCTCCAGGGGAAGACTTTTTCTCTTCGTCAGCCTTCTTCTCTTTGATGTTCCCCCGGACTAGGAGCTTCTCTGCGCAGGGACCTTGGTCCAAAGGACACGCTCTGCTCCTGGCACTGCTTTCTTGATGGTATGAGGTCCCCAAGTCTCTGCTTGCCTCCCTTTCATCTCTTGAGAGATAAAAGGTGGTGCAGGCCACACCCCAGGGAAACCCCCTTTCCATTGGATCAGGGATGTGACCTGGGTAAGGGTGGTGTTACTATCCCACCCTAATTCTCTTTAACATAAAATTACACTCACAAAATGGAGGCCAACCAGACAATTCTGGGAATCATGGCCCAGCCAAATTGATACACACATTTTTTGGGAGACACATCTTAATCTATGACAGGGGGGAAAAAGGTAATCCGTAAAACTATACCTCTGCCAAACTCTGTATGGGCTAAATTAAAATGTAATGCTTTCACATTTCTTCACAAGAGAAGAAGTGTTAGGCATAAACTCCACTTACAAGTAGAATTGAAAAAATGCTACTTCATTAGTAAGGCATTTTTCACCCCAAGAATCCTTACACAGTCCCAGACACCAACAATATGATGAGATGGTATCCATTTTATGTTGGGTTAAATATTAAATTCTTTCATCCTTCAGGTCTTCTCTATGCAAAATATAAATTAACTTCAGTAAAGAGAGAGAAAAACCTTCTTCAAAGAGTTTTAAGTGTTTGCTGTGTACTACCCCTTTGAGGTTTTCAAAGACATTCCTCATTGTTAACTTCACTTTCCAAAGTCGCTGTTCACCTACGTGGAAGAAATCGTCTGTCCCTGGGTGGTGCGAGTAGTTAACACGTTCAGTTGCTAACCAAAAGGTTGGAGGTTCAAGTCCACCCAGAGGCACCTTGCAGGAAAGCCCTGGTGATCTACATCCCCCAAATCAGCTTTTGAAGACCCTATGGAGCAGAGTTCTACTCTGACACGCATAGAGTCGTCATGAGTAGGAATCAACTGGATGGCAACTGGTGAAATGGTAATAAATACTACAAAACATTTATATTTTGTTGTGTGAAAATCTTACTAAAGTCTTACTGGCAATTTGACAACTTTTTAATTTTCATTTTTAATCCGGAACTCCTGAGACTGATTTGTATGCTATGTGCATCACTACAGCACAGATCCCCCCATTTGTTGTAGACTGACACTAACGAGTTGGAGAATCATTCTGTCCTTTTAATACTTGATTTTTTTTTGTCTTTGCGTGAATGACCCACTGTCAAAACTGTATTTTAATGAAATGAAATTCCAAAGGCAACACAGTGGACTGAATGGATGTTTGCTGCTGTAGTGCCTTATCCATTTTTAATAACCTCTAGGCAGTATCTGTGTATTTCTTTTGTTTTCATACACTTTATTCTAATCTCCCACTCTGTAAATCTTATTTAAGGAAATAACTACCCTTTTGGTTATAATGAATCATGTCACATAATGGTAGTGCTACTGTGTACTGATTCTCCTGTCTCATTCTCGTTATAAATTACTGTTTAATTCTTATAGGATCTAATCAGCTTTTTCTTAATTTGTCTACTTGACTACATACGAAGAACACCGCTAGTTAACTGCACAATTAAACTATATTTTTTCATCATAATACATCTTGTCATTTTCTTAATCAGAATAAATAATGAGATTTATATTGTTTTTATTCAGACAAAATTACCATTATACTTTCCATTTTATACATAATTATCTCATTCTTGGTGCCATTTTTTTTAACCACACAAGATTTCTGTCATTTAAAATTTATTGAAGAAGCTACCCAATTGAGTTGCAAAAAGAATTAAAATAAATCAGTAAAATTTGGAAATGTTAATCCTTTTACAATTAGTAAAGAGGTCTTACACACGGTAGTAAAACTACAATTTATATTGACTCTGTGAATCATCCTAGAGTACTTTTAACCTCATAAACACTATGGCTTTTAGGGGCCAAAAAGAAAATAATTTTCAATATTGAAGCACAGGGGTTATTTATTTATTGTCTTTTGTTTACTGTAATCTGGTGATTTTTTTTTTAATTGTGCTTTAGATGAAGGTTTACAGAACAAATTAGTTTCTCACTAAACAATTAATACACATATTGTTTTGTGACATTTGTTGCCAAACCCACGATATGTCAACACTCTCCGCTTCTCAAACTTGGGTTCCCCATTATTAGCTTTCCTGTCCTCTCTTGCTTTCTCTTCCTTGCCCTTGGGTTGGTGTGCCCATTTAGTCTTGTTTTATGGGTGTGTCTAATCTTTGGCTGAAGGGTGAACCTCAGGAGTGACATCAGTACTGAGTTAAAAGGGTGTCCAGGAGCCATACTCTTGGGGTTTCTCAAGTCTCTGTCAGACCAGTAAGTCTGGTCTTGCAGTCTGTGATTCTTCATTTGAAGTGGAGACACTTTCCACCCATGGTCCGTCCTCACATGATTTTCTTATTTTAAAAGAAAAAAAAGGCATGTATAAAAGAGAGCAATGTTCTTTTGCCATTTTTTTGTCTGTGGACATTGTCGCATTATTCCTCAGTGGATGGAGACAGTCATATCTCACAAAGAAGATGAAGCAAATGTATCCGTAAACTATATCATCAACACGTTCTTAGCTATGACCCCTGTGAGATAGAGGCAGCAAAGCCACACCAACAGACTACCTGAGGATGGGACTTGTGATGAGGTTGAAATGTAAGCTTTTGCCTCATGCTATTAGTTCAGGAAAACCAAGATTCTCACTTTGATAATCACTGCACCTGATACATCCACCACTGCAGGCCGATGGCAGTGATGTCCCGGAGACCAGAGTGAGAAAAGGAGTAGGGAAATTATTAAAAGACATAGTGGACAGCCAAGAGCACACTTCTGATCACTTGACAATTTTAACAGAATCTACCATTGATCACATGACATGTGTATCTTTTGAACTACTAACTTCCCAATGTTGATGAATTCTGACTGAGCCACAGAGCTTTTCTGCAAGACTCCTTGTAAAGGTAGGTTCTCAAAGCTCTGTAACTCACTAACTGGGTGCTTGTGTTTTGCATTGCTTAATCTCACTACAAATTCAAGTCTTTCTTTATTAAATGGTGATACTGAGAGCACTTACTTGATGGAATTGCTGTGAGTGGAATAAGACAATACATGCAATTCCTAGCATATAAAAAACATTAAAATTATTTATTATTA
>NW_004444088.1:1145178-1153083 GCF_000243295.1 Trichechus manatus latirostris
TTATCTTTTGAGTATGGAAAAATAGATCAATACCAGAAGACTTCTTATGTAAAAAGGAGGAAAACCTAACATAAAGATCCATTATAATACTAAACATTATAAAACAGAAAAAATCCAGAAATAGTCTAGCCAACTTTCTAGCTACACAGATTTCAAGCATATCAAAAGCTAGAAGGCAAGTCACATAATACATAACTCAAAACCATTTGACGACTTATACAAATTTCCAAATTGCATTTATTTCAGCTAAAATGCATGACTATTTTTAAAAAATTCACCTTCTATGTCACTCATATAGCATTACAAATACAATTACTTTGCTTTCTTTCCTTATCAAGTAACCGGCTCTATAGCACAGCTGTCAGAAAATGACTGGTTGCTAATGGTCAGATAGAAGGGAAACAATAATTTCTCATCAATAGAAGCTTTTGGGAAGTCTTTCTCATTATTTATGCATAACAAATTCTAAGTTAATTAAAACTGTACTTATAAAGTCCAGGTTGGGAAGAACAGTGGAAATTACAAAGGTTTCCACATATTTTAACTATGGGGAATAGGATGCAATTGTGATGATCTGATTCAAGTTTCCACTGATTACTTGCATTCAAAACGCTCAGTCACAAAAATAAACAAGTATACTTGCTTAAAGCTAAATATATTCAAAGAATGCCTTTTAAAAAACAATCCTAAAATCAATAATATTTGTGACAATACAAAGGTAAAATAAAATATTAAGGTCCTGTCAGACTAGGAACAGAAAAACACGTTCAAGATTGCCACCTTGGGTGAAATTTAAGACAAGGCATTTTGAAAACAAGATTAGCAAAAAGGAGTTAAAAGTTGCCATCACAGTTATTACCACTAGAGAATTAATATCACATGAATTTTTATTGTTAATAAAATTAAAATAATCTTAATTTTATTAAGTAGAGAGATCAACATTAAAATTATTTATTATTAATTATTTAGTATTTAAAATTATTGCTACTATTATTTAAAATATGGGCAAAAATTAGAAATAGGTGTTATATTTCACTTTAAAGAGAGAAAACATAAAATTTCCACTAAGAAATATACATTGCTATTAGCCCAAATTTATATCAGTTTTCTATTTTAGTATGTCTGTATGTGCTAATTCTTAATGATACAACCATGTTTTTTGATGATATTTTATAACAAATAAAATACCAGAACTTAAATAAAACACTAAAACCAGAAATAAATATTTCCTAGTATTCTAGTTGGAGCCCTGGTGGTGTAACGTTTAAGAGCTCGACTGCTAACCAAAAGGTCGGCAGTTTGACTCCACCAGCTGCTGCTTGGAAACTCTATGGGGCAGTTGTACTCTGTCCTATAGGGTTGCTATGAGTCAGAATCTACTTGACGCAACAAATTTGGCTTTGGTTTAGTATTCTAGCCTATATTGACCTGAATAAGATAAATGCATTTTACAAAATGTGTATGTATACGTAGGTTGGTGTATGTTCAAATATATATATATCCATATATGTGTGTATGTTATAGACATCTTTATAAAATTCCTTTCACTTATTGATTTACTAATTATGCGTACTTTTACTAATTTAATTTTCCTTCTAATATATACTTCTTTTGAAAATATTTTATTGCGTTTTTGGTGAAAGTTTACATAGCAAATTAGGTTCTCATTAAACAATTTCTATATATATTGTTCAGTGACATTGGTTACATTTTTCACAATGTGTCAGCATTCTCATTATTTCCTTTCTAGTTGTTCTGTTTCCATTAATCTAGCTTCCCTTCCCCCCTTACCTTCTCATCTTTGGTCTAGGGTAAATGTTTACCTTTTGGTTTCATTTAGATGATTATTTAGAGGAGCGTAGTACTCATGGATGATCATATTTATTTCATGAGCCAATCTGTCCTTTGGCTAAAAGGTGATCTCTAGGGGTAGTTTGAGTTCCAACTTTAAAGGCTACCCCAGGGAGGTAGTCTCAGGGGTTTCTCTAGTCTTTACTGGTCTTGGAAGTCTGGTCTTTTTTTTGGGAATTTGAGTTTTGTTCTACAATTTTCTACCATTCTATCCAGGACCATCTATTGTGTCCCTAGTCGGAATGGTCAGTAGTGGTAACTGGGTATCATCTAGTTCTGGTCTCAAGGTAGATGAGGCCATAGTTCATGTAGACTATCAGTCCTGTAGACTAGTGTTTTTGATTTCCTTCTTTCTCTTTTGCTCCAGATGAGTAGAGACCAACAGTTGTATCTTAGATGGCCGCCTGTAAGCTTTTAAGACCCCAGACACTACTCACCAAACTAGAATGTAGAACATTATAGTGCCAACTGATGGAGTTGCCCCATGAGACTATGGTCTGTGAGGTGTTTGGTTAAGTCTAGGAAGTATCCATAACTGCGCTCCCTTCTAATACATACTTCTTAAATTAAGTATGTATTAAAAGAGTAAAAGAGGGATGAAAGGAGAAGAAAAAAGAGATAGCGTGGAGAGCAGAATAAGAGTAGATATATTTCAATACAGGATTGGGAAGATACAAGAAAGTCAAGCAAAAAGCAGGCAGGATTTAGAATTGCATTTCTGCATCCAGTAGAGTTTAGTGAACAGTTGGTTCAAATAACCCTTTAAGAAACTCCCTGTACGGAATTCTCAGAGCATTTTCTTTCTTCCTTCCTTCCAACCTTCCTTTCTTTCTCTCCAACAATGAATCAATAGCAGAGGCAATTAACTGCTCTCCTTAGAATGAAGGGTGCTAGTTAAAGAAGATATCAAAAGGGAAATTAAAAAAATATTTTGAGCTGAAATATGAATAAAGTATGAATGAGAATGAAGACATGACATATGAAAACATATAGAATGCAGCTAAAACAGTGATTAGACAAAATTTATAACTGTAAACACCCATCCTAAAAAAGAAGAAAGGCCCTCAATTAGTAACCTAATCTTCTACCTTAAAATACTGGAAAAGAGAGAAAACTAAACCCACAGAAAGCAGAAGGAATAAAATAATAAAGGTCAGAGCATAAATGAACAACATAGGGAATCTATAGGGAATAGGAAAAAAAACAATGAAGTTAAAGAAGAAAAAAATTCGTTCTTTGAAAAGAAAAACAAAATTGACAAACTTTTATCTTGATTGAGCAAGAAAAAATCTAAAAGACTCAAATTATGAATATCAGGAATGAAAGAAGAGACATTACTACCAACCTTACAGAAATAAAAAGGATGATGAGGTAATACTATGAGCAACTGTATGCCAACAAATTAGATAACTTAGATGAAGTGAACAAATTCCTAGAAAGACAAACTATTGAAACTGACTCAAGAAGAAATATAACATCTGGATAGATCTATGAAAGTAAAGGCATTGAACTAGAAATAGTAAACTTCCCACATACACAAAAATGCTTATGCTGAGATGGCTTAACTGGTAAATTTTACCAACTATTTAAAGAAGAATTAGTAGCAATTCTTCATATATTCATCCAAAGTAGAAGAAGGAAGAATGTATTCCAGGTCATTTTATGAGGCCAGTATTTTGCTCTTATACCAAACAGTTTCAAAATTTACTACAAAGCTACTGGCATAAGAATAGACATATAGATCAATGAAAGAGAATTTGGAATACATCAACAAACTCTCATATTTATAGTTAATTAATTTTGACAGAGGTGCCAAAATAATTCAATGGGGGAAACAACTCAACAGATGATGCTAGAACATTAACAGGCAAAAGGATTAAGATGGACCTTTCCTTACTCTGGACACAAAATTATCTCAAAATAAATAAGTCATCTAAGTATAATAGATAACATGACAAAACCTTTAGAAGAAAACATAGGATCAAGTTTTTGTGACTTTTTATTAACCAAAGTTTTCTTAGGCTCTGCTCCAAAACCATAAGCAACAAAAGCAAAAATAGATGAACTGGTATTCTTCAAAATATAAAATTTTATGCTTTGAAAGACAATCATCTAGAAAGTTTAAAAATAACCAAGAGAATGGGAGAAACTACTTGCAAAGAATATATCTGATAAGAGACTTGTATCAAGAATAATAAAAAAAAACACTCTTAGAAATCAATGATAAAAAGACAAGTAACAAATTAGCCAACCAAAAAATGAGCAAAGGATTTGAATAGACATTTCTTCAAAGAAGACAAGTAGTCAATAAGCACACGAAATGTCCTCCACACCATTAGTCATTAGGGAAATGCAAATCAAAACCACAATAAGATAAAATTTCACACTCACTAGGATGGCTATAAGAAAAAAAGACAGTAACAAATGTTGACGAGGATGTGGAGAAATAATAACCCTCGTTAACTGCTGATGGGAATGTAAAATGGTGCAGATGCTTCGGGAACAGTCTGGCAGTTCCTCATAAATTGCTATTTGACTCAGCAATTCCACCCCTAAGTGGGATGAGAAGTGAAAATGTATGTCCACACACTCTTTTTCTTAAATATACATAGCAACATTCTTCTTAAGAGCAAAAAATAAAAATCACCAAAAATGACCATTAATTGATGAATGGATTGATAAAATGTGCCATATACATAGAGTGCGATATTATTCAGTCATGAAGAGGAATGAAGTACAGCTACATGTTACAGGATGGATGAACCTTGAAAACGTTATGCTAAGTGAACTAAGTCAATCACGAAAGATCGTATTTTTATGATTTCTTTTGTATGAAATGACCAAATAGCATATCTATAGACACAGAAATTAGGCTACCATTTGCCAAGTTCTGGGAGAGCTCAGGGAAAATGGGGAGTGACTGCTAATGGGTAGGGGGTTTCATTTCGGGGTGATGAGAATGTTTTAAAATTGATTGTGATGACAGTTACACAACTCTGTGAATATACAGAAGATCATTGAATTGCACGCTTAAATGGGAATTATACCTCAAAAGAGCTATTAAAAAAAAAAAAAAGATACACAATGATTGAGGTCCAGGAAAATTCTCTAACTTTGTTCATGGGGCAAAACTATTGAAACAATATGAAAAAATCATATTTTAATTTGACAGCTAACTAAGGTCTCCCTCAACCTAAAGGCAAGAAACACAACGCACTGTGTAGAAGAAAATATAAACATAGTCTAATGCTCCACAAAAAGATTATTTATGCTTTATTTTTCTTTTCTCCAATAATAAAAATAATCTTGGAATCTCTGAAAGTACCCCTGTCTCTCACATAAAAGAATAAAGAAGTTCAGCACTTAGAACGATAAGGGAAATTGTCAAAGCTCTTTTCATTTGGAGACTTGTATATGGCTAGTTGTCTGGTGACTGAAATCAAAGACTTGGTGTTTCGGGTTGTTAAAAGAAAAAGCTACCTCTTGTCCATGTGGTGGATTCCTGAGAAGAAAGCAAGGGAAACCGTGGTCTTAACCACAGACCTGACAGCATTCCTGTGGCAGTTATTACCTTGGAAAGTTGCAAAATGGAGCCTGAAAGAGCTTCACAAATAAAAGCTACTCCCTTGAGAATTCCACCATGAGATCCTAGACTAAGTTGAATACTGAAGAAGGAAATATTTTCCCTCCAAGAAACATGGAGGTCTGTGCATGGATCTGACAGGTGAAGCATCAGAGCAGCGCTGTCCGCATGGCTATGAGCAGGACTAAGCTTCAACAGTGACACCATGTGACAGCCAAAAGCAGGAGCAGGGGTAAACCGATAACCTGAGGGCCCACCCTGCTGCTTAGATGTGGCAAACTTTGGGAGGTTTCACCTTTGCCTCAAGAGAAAAGTACTGGACTTCCTGATATTTAAGTGTTCGGGACTCAGGTAACTGAAAAAGAGGAGTGATCTAACTGTATTTATACCCCAAGTTTATGAAGATATTCACACTGGTGATATGAACAAAATATGTATTCTTTTTTAATTCCAATGCCAATAAATTAATAAATGTAAACTAGGTTGCTAGTGAGTGGGTAACTATTTATTTTAGAGATGGAGATTTTAAAAGACATTTTTTTTCTTGACACAAAGCCTGTTTGAAATTGTACTCTCACTATTTATTAATCATGTTCTTTCTCATCTTCTTCACCTAATATAAAGATTAGACAGTCACTTAGTCTCACCTTGAAGAACATAGTACAAAACTGACTTTAGCTTACAGTGATGTGGTCTATATTTTGAGGGGCTAAACCACTCTTTCTTGTTCTCAGGAGACATGTTGAACAAGGAAGAAGGGCAATGTATCTGATGTTTTAATTTTCTTTTTAGTAACTTTGAATTCTTCTTTCATTCTTTTACAACTGCTTCCTTATCCATTGAAATCTAATCAATAACACAGGTATTTGGGAAGCACCAAGAAGATTGTATAGTGATAACATTGAAAATCTTTGCACAGAAAGTCATGTATAAAAATCTTGGAAAACTGATGTGGGCAAGTTCTCGAAAACCATGCAGGAGTATGGAGACAAAGTAAGGATTTATAAAAGTTACTGACAGTTACAAACAAGTCTCTATAACTTAGGAACTAAATATTTTCGTCTAGGTTTTCCCATGTAGCTTAATTGTTTCCACTCCCATCATGCTTGGGCTTTTTGAATATATAATTTTCACCTCAGGGAGACTGAAAAAGGAAGAGAAGAGGATGGTTAAACGAATAATGCTTCTCATTAAGAATCTCTATTAAAAAAAATTGATAAGGGATATGTTTGAACATATGGCTAGTAAAGGTTTTATTTGTTTTGTTATTGTCAATCTACATTAATTAAGAAATCAATTAATTCTTATTAATCAGTTAATTGGCAGTTTTTATTAATTTATGGATTCATATTTTATAATAAATGTATATGAATAAAATGGGATATTATGGCAAACTTGTGGTTAAAAATTTTATTGCTATCAAATGATATAAACATATATAAAACACTCCTGTGAACGTACAAATATTTTTGACAGAATCCATCCAAATTTAAAGAGGAATAAAACAATACAAGTCATCACAGCTATTATTGACCACTAACATTGGGTTTCAACTTAGAGAAATAGACTTTCAAGTATAAGCAAGTACTTTAACACAGCTATAAATCTAATGTATTTTTTCCCAGTCAACAAACAGAAAGGAATACAAGTAAAACAGGATGACAATATGGAAGTTAAAAAAATGAATTTGGTCTAGTTAAGCAATATTTTGCAAACTTCTGTATTTTAGCCATTAGTAGATCATAATTTTGCAACACTCCTTATAAATAATCTTTTTTAAGCAGTCTTTTGAGATATAATTCATGTCGTACATTCACGCATGTAAGAGTAGACAATTCAAAGAACATTTTTAGCACCCCCAAAGTAAACCCTGAGGCCGTTAGCAGTAACTTTTTTTTTTTTTTTTGCCCCCAACCCTTCCAGGATTAGGCAAACACTAATCTACTTTCCATCACAAAATTTTGCCATTTCTTGACGTTTCATATTAAGAGGATCGTGTCATTGCTGTTAGCTGCCATTGAGTTGGCTTTGACTCCTGGAGACCTTATGTACAGTAGAACAGACTATTGTCTGGTCCTGCACCATCTTCACAACAGCCGGCATCTTTGTGGCTATTGTACCGATCCACCTCACTGAGAATCTCACTTGCCTTCTTTGGCCTTTCTATTTTGCCCAACATGATGTCCTCTTTCAGCGTTCGATCCCTCCTGATGATGTGTCCAATCAGTCGAGTCATGCAATGTTCCATTGTGATCCATAAGGTTTCACTGGCTAATTTTCTAAAGTAGATCACCAGACCTTTCTTCCTAGTCTATTGTAGTCTGGAAGCTTCTCTGAAACCATTATGGGTGACACTGCTGATATTTGAAATATTGGTGGCACAGTTTCCTGGAAGAGAGCAACATTAAAACCATCATACAAGGACAAACTGACATTTATATGCTATAATCATCCCTACATTGTATAATTAT
>NW_004444088.1:1153183-1208404 GCF_000243295.1 Trichechus manatus latirostris
TTTTACAAAATGATATGACCGTGTGAAGACATTTCTAGGATTCTACCCAGAGCCTTAGAACGCACCCTTACAAATGAAAAGTTCTGAACCTTAAGCATTGTTAACTGCAGAGTAAATCCACCCTTCCACAAATTTGGAGATTTAGAAAACATACCCTATTTCTCCTTGACTTTTGAACACTTTCTTGTAATTTCTGTTTGTGTTTGCCATGCACTCCACTATGCCCCCTGTCTTCCATTCCCCGTATACTCTGTAGTTAGGTGTACTCTAGCCCAGGTCTAGATTTCATTATGGTAAATTCCCTATTAGGTGAGGGTAGGGAGTTTATCAGATATCTCCCCTTTTAAGTGTTATAAAAATATCTGTTACAAAATCAATGAATAAATGAATGATGAAAAATGTGAGTGAATGACAAGGGTGAAGAATAGTAGACAAACTGTTTATGGGTGGGACTTTCTTACAGAACATAAGTCAACAAGAATTGTTTATAAATGCATTTGCCTTTAGTTCAGGTAAGACATAATAATCTCTATTTTAAGCATATAATTTCTGACTACAATCCCTTGATAGATTGTTGTTAGTTTAGTTTCAGTCACTCTGTTTAATGAGAACATGTACATCCAATTTAAAAGAGTTGTCAAAACATAAAAAAGATTATCAGAGACTGACGTGTATTAGATTAACTTACTCCAGTTTCCACAAGAAATAGTGAATTTAGTGTTGAAGATAATGATAACTGCAACATAGAAAAAGCTACAAATCTAATATAGTATTTGTTATGGTATTAGAATTTTCTTTTGGTTTGGGTAATATAGTATTAATGAGATTTCAAAGTTAAGCAAACTGGAATTGTTATTTCATGAAAAAAATTAAATAAGCTCTGATTTCATAAGGTCCCAGATTTGGGTTTAATTTAGTAATCATAGTGACATATTTGTATATGGCTGATACTTTGGGTTTATTTTAGTAATCATAGTGACATATTTGTATATGGCTGATACTTTGGGTTTATTTTAGTAATCACAGTGACATATTTGTATACGGTTGATACAGAGCTATAGCATAAGGAAGACAGGGACAAAGTGGAGAGTCTGGCTTATACATCTGCTTTCTTTTCCTTCCTCACCTGCAGTTCCTCCTCAGTTGTCCATACTCTCTGCTACCATATTCACTAACTCTTTATCACAGAATGGCCCTCCCACCTTGTTTATTTATGTAATCATAACTTTGAGACATATGAGTGTAACCTGCAAAGTAATCCCGAGGCTTCATCTCCCAGCTCTCCTTTTGGAACACTTGTATAATCCAATTTCTTGCACATATGTTCGGTCCCTTCATCTGTCTGAGGTTCATGGGTAAATGCTATTGCTAATCAGTCATGTGTAATGCTGATTTTTCCCCCTAAATTAAAGTGGCTTACTCATGGTTTATTACTTAAACACAGAAAGAAAAGTAAAATATATGAAACATCAATGTACGAATACATACTAAATAGAAGAAGTATAAGTAGAGCAATTGTGAATACCCATGAGAATTGCATATCCATAGTCCATGGGCAGGCATATAACCAACAGAAGAGAAATTATGTGTTATTCAGTTTATGTGTTTACTTGTGGATCTGTAAAATGGATGAGTAACTAGAGTTTACATTTTCACTTTTCAACCATCAAGATATTAAAAAGAAAATTAAAAAGAAAGATTAAAACTCCATTCTTCACAGTTGAGTGAAAATGCAATGTGTTTCTACCTGTGGTTAAATATTTCATTCTAGTTACTGAGAAAACATGTGCAACATAAATGCTATAAATTAAATTAAATTAAGAGATGTATTATTAAATAAAATGTATTAGATTTGATGCGTTTAAAAATAAAAGGAAAATGAATTAATAACTTTTAAGAAGAATATTTTGAAAATGTAAATACTTTAACTATAACTGTGCATCACTTTTAGTTTAATCGTCTAGGTGAAGTGCAATGCATGGAGTCACATTTCAAAATAATTACTTTATAAATACATTTTAACATATCTGAAATAGTTTTGTCATTTTTAATAGCAAAGCGTAGATTTTCTATTTAATTAAACATGTTCTTTCACTGTAACTTTTTTTATCCTTATGTGAAAATAGCTATTTATAAGTTCATGGCTTTAAGGAATATTAAAGGACTAATTGTTCAACCGCTATTCTTTGTTTTAAAAATAATAATTGGCTAATGGTTGTACAGATTGTGATCAAATATCTCCACTGACAAGTCATTTATTACCACCTAAAAAAAGCCGTTCCATTTTTGAGGAATTCAGGCTGTTAGAAATATTTTCTTAATATAAAGCTCAAACTTTTTTTCTGTATAGTTCATTCATTTTAGATAATCTCTCCAAAGCTAACCTCTCTTCTATATGATAGATCTTGAAACATTCAAAAACTAGTGTAACTTCTCTTTGTTAGACTAAATGTTCCTTATATCTTCAACAATTCCTCATATCACATTTTTGAAAACTTCCTCAAATCCTCATTGTTATTTCCTGAATAGGATTTATTTTGCTTTAACACTTTTTAAGAGGCAGTAATTAGACCTGAAAGCAATATTATGTTATAAGCAGAAAGTACACTCTGCTTTGGCACCCTAGAGAAAATGTTCAGTTAAAAGAAAAAGGCAGAATATTGCTCTTGTTATTTTCTTGGCATTAAAGTGGTTACCCAATCTCAGATTATTGTCAAAACAAGACATGTGAATATGAGGGAAATAATTTGGTTGGCCGATCTGGAGATATTTTATATATATATATATATAATTATTATTTTATATAATTTTACATATTTTTATAAACATTGAGAGAAGACAGCGGAGCTAATGTATATTTATAGTTTGTTCTTTTAACCTTTTTCTTTACCTTTTGTGGTTCTGTCATTTTCTTTCTGTAATTTAAACTTACGCTTTAGTATTGTTTCATTACTTCAGTAGAGCTTTGCTCCCACTCACCTTCTTTGTGCTGTTACCATCAAATACACTACAATTCAATGTGATTTATACAACTACTTTTAAATCAGTTAAGGGAAAGAAGAAAAGAACTATGCAATTAGAGTGTCTTTTGTAATTGCCTGCATAATTATCATTACCTGTGTTCTTTATTCTATTATGTGAATTCGAATTACTGACTGATGTCACTTGCTTTTTGCCTAAGATAAACTACCTACGTTGGCATCTAAGATTTGAAAAAAAATTTCTCTCTGGAAACTTTCCCATAAGCCACAAATTAAAAGCTTATATTTTATATTCTTTTTTATGAATATTTTATAGCTACACCTTTATTTAATAGTTGGTCAGTTAAGAATTCTTATTAAAAATATTTTCTAATTTATCTGATATCAGATATAATGGACCACATTTGATTAGTTGCACGTTTGCATGCTGTTTCCCAGAATATGCTCTATTTCTTACATTAAAATCTCAGCTTATATTTTCAGCTTTCAGCCCTGAGTACGTAATTTTAAAGGGTCTCCAAAATGTGGGTACTTTTTTCTCTAGAAAACCGTTTCCTAAATAAAGCCATTTCAGCTGCAAATTACCTATTATGAATGAATGAATGCACTTTTTTGAGTGAATGATGAGCACCATAGAAATTGATGCTTCAGAGTAAAAATATTTGCTTCAGACAGAATGCAAGCATTGCTATCAAATTACATGTGTATATTTTTTTTCATATCTAATTTACTTTTCTATTCTTAAGATTTTAATCTTGTTGGGGTCGATGCTCAATTTTTGCTTTATATGTGATCCCAATCAAAATTTGAGTATTTCATTATCATAGCAAAATATATAATATCATAGTCTAGAGAATAATGAATTTACATTTATACCTCAAGAGACCGTAATTCTATTCAGGTACTAACATTGACTTCTCTGCAACTTGGTCTCTATAAATATTTATAAACTCTCATATTCCTTTTCTATGATTTTATAAGACATATGTAGCACCAATTTGCAATATTAATTATATTTTGACATAGACTAAAATACCATTGAAATGATAATGTCCCTTCGAAATCTGAAAAAAAATACAGAAAGTATTATGAACCTTTTAAGAGAGAACAATTTTAATTAAAGAATACTTTTCCTAAGAGTCAATAAAATTTTAAAGCCATGTATATGTAAAAAATAAATCGCAGACCATCTAGACAAGTTGTGCTTGTGGAGTCCTGATGGTGCAGTGGTTAAGAGCTCAGCTGCTAACCAAAAGGTCAGCAGTTGGAATCCATCAGCTACTCCTTGGAAACCCTACGGGGTAGTTCTACTCTGTCCTACAGGGTTGCTATAGGGTCACTATGAGTTGGAATTTGACTCGATGGCAATGGGTTTGGTTTTTGGTTTTAGACAAGTTTTTAATACAATGGGCTCTGAAATCAGATTGTCTGGGTTTAAATGATAGCCCCCTTCCTTATTGGCTATTTAACTTTGGCCAATATATTTGATGTCTCCCTTCCTCAGATTTTTCATTTTTCAGATGAAGAATAGGGTGTATCTTATGGAGTTGTAGGAATTTTCAAATAAAGGATCTCAAAAGTGTCCAGTTTTTGGAAACACAAGTATTGATGTTTTGTTACTTTGAGCCCTGGCGGTGCAGTGGTTAAGCACTCAGCTGCTAACCAAAGGTTGGTGGTTTGAACTCACCAGCCACTCTACAGGAGAAAAGATGGGACAATCTGCTTCTGTAAAGATTACACCCTTGGAAACCCTATGGGGCAGTTCTACTCTGTGCTATAGGGTTGCTATGAGTCAGAATTGACTTGAAGGCAACAGGTAGAACAGCGGTAATTTTGGAGTGAGCAACGGGTGGCTGACAAGGTGACCAAGTGGTCTAATTGAAGGAAATTCCAAAGAATATTCCTTTCGTTTCATCCCAATTGCTACTGCCTGACTTGAGATTTTCCTGGAGTATCCTTTTAAGAAGCTGATAACAGATCTTTCTGCTTTCAATAACTCTTTTCCTACGTATCTTACAGGTGAAAATCTAATTATTTCTCCTTTATACAACAGTCTCTAATGATTTCCCATTAATCCTGAGCACAGTGTCTACAATTATTATCAATGTATTATTTCATAAATGATCTGAGCCTTACCCAGATGTCCAACTTTCTTTCTTTCTTCACTAGCTTATAAATCTGAAACTCCAGCCAAAGCAGATTCACTCTTCTCTTAAAATGTTCTGTACCTTCTTACATCTGTTTCATTTTAATGAAATAACATTCATTAGGAATGATTTTCCCCAACACTCAGTTCATTAAAGTTCAACCATTCCTAAAAACCTTCTTGAGATTCAGCAATAAACCCATTGCCATCGAGTTGATTCCTACTCATAGCGACCCTATAGGACAGCGTATTAACTGCCCCTTGGTGTTTCCAAGGCTGTAATCTTTAGAGGAACAGACTGCTACATCATCTCCCATCGACCTCTCAGTTAGCAGCCGAGCTCTTAACCACTGTGCCATCATGGCTCCTTCTCCCAGCTGTAACTAACTCAAAATCCACATGCCCTCTTAGCTCAGACTTTAGTCAATGCTGCGTCTACTGCCTATAAGTGCTTCTCATATATTATTGTCCTCTGGGCTAACTGTTCATTGTTCAGGTACTGCCTTCTTCGGGAAGTTTTCTCAGAATCCCAGAGTGAAGTAGGGACCTCTCAGAGCAGCCTGTGTATCATACTATCTTATAATCAACTTTTTTTTCTTCTTCTCAGTCTCCCTTAGTAGACTAGGAGCTTTTTAAGAGCAGGGACTATTATTTATCTCCTTATCTCAGTGCCTGGCACATAGAAGGAGCTCAATATATCTTTGCTAAAATTTAATTTCATTAATTTGATCCATGTGCTGTGTGTTTTTTATTTACCCGTTTCTAAAATACAATTCTGATTTTATTACCCCTTTACTTAAATTCCCTGAGTATTTCCCTTGTGTTCTTTGGATAAAGTCCAAAAACCTTAACATGAACTAAAAAGCAATGTCCTGCTTGATCTAGTCCCAGCTTCCCACCACTTCCAATTTCTCTTATTGAGCCACACTGTTCATGTGCTAACTTGCCTCTAGATATTTGCAACTACTGTTCTTTCTGCTAAGGACACTGTTCCTACATCTGATCAGGTGTTCCTTCTATATGTTCCTCAAACACTCTATCCTTACCCTAACATAGCACCTGCTGTAATCTTGTAAATGTTAATTTACTTGTCTGCATGGCCTTTCAATTGTTAGCTCCTTAAGAGCTGAGTCCTTGATTAAGTTGCAAATGTTTCCAGCAATTTTATGTAGCTCTACCTGTTATTATATCTTCACAGCAAGACCTTACAAATAGGAGATGCTGAATAAGTGTTTGTGGAATGGATGGATGCAGCCTAATGATTTCCCCTTATTTTGAAGATAAGGGTAACCCAATGAGATAAAATATAGGAAAAATAATAAATTCCCTGAGTTCAGGAGCTGTGTCTTTTTCACCTTTGAATTATTCTCCTCAGAGAAGCTAGTACAGAGGAGATTCTTAATGTAATTACTTTTAGAATTGAATTAGAGTGGCTATCCTCAAGAGAGAAAATTCAAGAAACAATAGAGCATTAGCTGCCATTTTCCTGGACGTGTTGACTAGGGCTCAGTCGTATATCTTGGGGGATGGAGCAAGAGCAGTGCAATATGGAATCCTGCATGCAAGGATCCAAGGTTCAACAATTCCTGGCCCTCAGATGACACTAGCTCATGCTTCATGTTGTAGGGACGACAGAGTCGTAGATCGGGATTAGAGTGAGACCTTACAGAACGCTTTCACAGAATGTGGCCCCAGAAAACCTGAAACTGGAAAATATATCTAGCAGACAATTTAGATGAGCATATGATCTTAAGCAAAAGGTCTGATTTCTTTCTTATTAACTTTTAATTTTCTCCCTCCTCCTTCTGAAGATCAAGCATTTTGGGGTTCTGCCCTGCCATTTTCTGATCCACACATTTATATGCATGACGCATTTCATTTTTAATCTTAAACTTACTATTCCTCCTCCCCCCTTGTCTTCCCTCGAATTATTGTGCCTTTTTCTTTCCAGAAAGAGAGAGAGCTATTTTATCTTTGCTTCTGCATTGTCTGGCTTTCATGTGTTCCTAAGTTCACTTTCCTTAGCATATTCTGTTTTTAACTCGACTGCTTTTAAGCCTGAAACACATTCTTTTCTCAAAGGCTGATGAATAGCTAGAGGCCCTGAAGAACAAGGGAAATTATTTAATGACATCTTTAACAAATGTAGATAGTCACCACAAAGGCAAAAAAATACTCTATTTTTTTTTTTTTTTCTTGTGGAGAAAATATCTGTCATTGTTATATGCAGGATATTCCTTTTCTAACTTGTCATTTTTATACATTTCCAATCATGAAAATTTTTTATTTAAGACTGCTTATATATTGAACCTTGAGATAAGCACAAATATAAAGCACATGCTATAGTAAGTATAGGCTTTGTTTTCACTGAACATTTAATTGAAATACGGTCCCTCTTATGTTCATTTGGAGCCCTGGTGGCACAGTGGTTAAGAGCTCAGCTGTTAACCAAAAGGTCAGTAGTCTGAATCCACCAGGTGCTCCTTGGAAACCGTATGGGGCAGTTCTACTCTGTCCTACAGGGTCGCTATGAGTTGGGATTGACTCGACGTTAACCGGTTTGTGTTTTGTGTGTGTGTTCATTTTGTTAGATGAATATCATTAAATTAGAATTACTAGAGTTCAGCAAGAGAAATTTCTAGTATGTAAGGATTGCATAGAAAAATCTATCAGAAGAAATCACCGAAAGTCTGTTTACTTCTTGAATAACAGAAACCTTTATGGAAATAATATCTCATCTTTTCTGAAATGGTTGCCTTTTAAATTATCTCACAGTAAATTTAATGTATTTGTATCCACTTGTGTGGCCGTGGAAGTGTCCAAATTGTTCTCAAGAATTTTGTCTCTAAATGAGAGGTGTGTCTTGTCTTAAGATCAGGAAAAGTCTAGAAGTTTTTCTTTTCGTTTTTGTTTTTTAACCTTGAGGTGAATGTCTACGTTTGTGAACATGTTTTTTATAGTAGAATGCGTCTTGTTTCTTTGGTTAAACTATCAGTTTATGTCTTTAGCAAGACGTGGGTGAGGACAAACATAACTGCCTTTTTAAAAGGAGGATTTACATGCATGATGCTTAAATTATTTCACAAGCTGCTAACATGTTACTTGTGTTGGGTTCTCAAATAATTCATACTGCATTTACCAAGCCTTCTATTTATTTCCTGAAACGGAATCTGTGACTTACTATGTTATAAATTAAGTTTTACAAGCTATTCTATACTCTGAATCCTCTCAGATAAGAGTACTGATTGCTTTCTTTTCAGCCTACAACATTTAAGAACAATCTCTGTTATCCAGACAGTTTTGAGATGGCTGCTGTTAGCAACAACAAAAACAAAACAAAATACTTCCCTATATTTCTGAATTAGAATCTACTTCTGGAGACCTGTTTTCTGAATGAAATAGAGTTATCAAGCCATCAGTTTATCCATATGTATTTTTCCTTTCAGCTCCAGTGTCAGGCAATCGAAATCTGAAGCTTTTTGCTAATGGTTTCTTTAGCAAACTCTTTGTCTACCTGCAGTGCTAATCTCTAGCTTCAAATTCAAGATGAGATCTACTTTATTTGATACTTGTTTCTCCTGTCTCTCTTCCCCCCTCTCTATTTTTATTATAGCAATGTGATGGAAAAATATAACTAATTCTGTTACGACAGCATGCTTTAATACATTCTTAGTTTCTACCAGGCTTTTTAGTCACCATCCATTTTTAAATCTGATCTCATTTAATTTCTGATAACTATTTTAGCCCCATGACTAGTGAGAACCAAAAATACCAGAATATAATACACAGTCTGGCTTTATCAGTGTGTGTGTATATAACTAGTTGTGCATAGGATAATATGCACATATTAAAATAGATATAATTTCTTTCATATAATGTCATCTCTGGATTAAATTGTGTGGATCATTGTTTTAAAACCTTTATAAACATTTTTAAAATATGAACCTGAATTACTTGATAAAGTTTAACTGTTCAATTTTTAATGTTTTGCAATATTAACAATTTAAAGTATACTTTTGAAGTAGTTTAATTTTGATTAATGAAATGTGATACGGTGTTATTTGTATCTTTTTAATATTTTAATAACTCTGAATCAGGCACGGTAACAGAGACTAAATAAAGTTTCAAAGAAAAATGAAACATGTTCTTATTCTTGAGGTCTATTAGCACTGGTTCCCAACCCTGCATGCACACTGGAGTCACTTGGGAAGCTTTGAAGCTGTACAGTGCTGGAACTCCACCACAGGAGATGGTGATTGACTTAATTTTTAAAAGCTCTTTAGATGCTTTGAATGTGCATCCATTAGCACAACCACTGTCTTACACACTAAAAACCAAAAAAAAAAAAAAAAGAAAGAAAGAAAGAAACAAAACAGTTGCTGTCAAGTTGATTCCGACTCATGGAGATAGGGTTTTTGATGGCTTATTTTTTGGAAGTAGATTTTCAAACCTCTCTTCTGAGGAACTTTTGGGAGGATTCTAGCTTCCAAACTTTTGGTTAGCTGCCTAAAGTGTAACCATTTTTACCACCCAGGCTAAAAGGGAGGCTGGGATACACAAAAACTGTTATTTACTATAACATGGTAGGTGCCTTGAATACATATACACAGGGACTCTGGGAGATAGAGGACCAAAACAAAAACCCCGTTGCCATCGAGTCGATTCCTACTTATAGTGACCCTACAGGACAGAGTAGAAGTGCCCCATGAGGTTTCCAAGGAGCAGCTGGTGGACTTAAACTGCTGACCTTTTGGTTAGCAGTCAAGCTCTTAAACCACTGAGCCACCAGGGAGATGGAGGAGGGGCAGTGAAAGCTGCGGGAGTTGTTTTCTTGAATTGGGAGTAGGGAGGGGGGTAACATGATGGATTTCAAAGGAGGAGTTTTTCTAGCAGTGAAGGGAAATGTGTTGAGGAGTGGGAAGCATTGAGGGAAGGAAATCCATGAGGAAGAAAATGTGAACAAAAGATGTCATACAACATCCTGGTGTGTAAGCAACTGCATGTACTTGGCACTTTAGAACTCTCAGGTGTACATCTGTGAGTGACAAACATGGGACTGGAGGGGTGGAGATCAGGGAGACTTTTTTCTTATGCAAAGAAGTTTGCATTTGTCTTGGTGTAGCAATAAAGAGTTTAAGCAGGGGAATGGCACAGCCATATTTTTTAATTAAATAGATTACAGTCCATGTTGGGGATAGTTAAGGAGTTAAAAAGGTAGGAGGCTACTGTAATAGTTCACGTGAGAAAAGAAGAGGACTTTTTAGATTAAAAGACCTATATAGACTAAAATACGTATTCACATATTGAGAAAGTTCATAACTCTAAGGCTAAAGAAAAGATCCTGAAATTTCTAGAGTGAAAAAACAAAATAAGTCAGAAACAAAGTAGATCATTTGTAAAGAAAGAAGATAAGACTGGCTCTAAACTTTTCAGCAGCAACAGTGGATTTGGGAGAACAGCAGAACAATGCCCTCAAAGTTCTTTACTTTTCAATGCACAATTCTATACCCAGCAAAATTATTAATCAAGTATGAAGATAGAGTAAAAGTCTTTTTAGACATTTGAGCAATCATAATACTTTTTTTTATCATGCATCTTAGCGTGTTACTTGAGAAAGAATTAAGGAAAAGGAGGGAATAAACAAAGATCAAAAAGTGGATTAAAATCAGTTGAGCAATGAAAGAAAGTCAAGAATTAAACCAGTACTACACAGGTTTAAAAGTCAAGATTGGAGCAAAAACATAGATGGCTCCTGGAGGATGATCTCTACAGATTAAGACGGTATGATGGGAGACTTTGAAAATGTGGAGTACATGAGAAAAGCAAATAGATTAATTTTTTAAAGGCAACTAGTAACTGCAAGAAAAACAAGCAAAACTTTCTAGAAATCAAGTTGTAGTATAATACTCATCACTGAAATAATCAATATTATATACTCATAATAGTATGAAAGATGCATTTATTTCAATTTTTTAAATCAATCTGAAATCAAAGAAGACCTGCAGTAGTTTTACCCAAATAATGTGAGTGTTATATGTTTTTTGGTTAACTAAGGATGCCCCCTGCCCTGAGGTATTTTCGTAAGTGTGCAATGCTACTTTTTTTACAACAACATGTAAAAATACAATAATTTTACTGATATAATGTGATCAACCTGGACAATACAAAAGCAAAAAGTATACATGGCAGAAATCACATAGCATAAGGAGAAAGAAGAAAAAATTGAAAGAGTAATAATACTTATAATGTTTAGAGTTAAGAGTATTGTATATATGTTGTGAATTAAGAAATAAAAGTAAAAGTTATCATTTAAGCTTACCCAAAACTGAGCAATGGAGAATCTGAAATTGGTGATGTAATTATGCTGAAAAGATGGTAAAAGATGGTAAAAGATGACATGAGTTTAGTTAAAGACATCATAATAAAATTTCCAGCTTCATTTATGTGGTTGGTAAAGCAAGAAATAGCAATATAACACGTTATTTTAAAAATATGTGAGTAGTCAGCAGGAGAAACAGTTAAAAGTGGTGAAAATGAAGAGGGATGAGGCAAGAAAATGTTGTTATATTTGATTTATATCAATCTTATTTGATTAAAAAATCAAATTCATATTGGTTTAATAAACATAAACAAGTGTAAAAATATAAACATATATGAAATTTATTAAAGTAGCCAGCCTTCACTCTCCAGCAATTGTTTTCAAATGCTAACTAGATGGCTGCCTCCATGGGGAATAACTGACAGTCTATCCAGTTTGCAGTCCTTAAAATCTAAAAAGCTTCATACTCACTTTACTCGATCTGCTCGTCATCCTGACTACATCTTTCTCAACATATTTATAGCTGGAACTAATTTTCCGGGTCCATAATAACACACCTGTCTTTATTTTCGTTGTTATCCACGGTCAACTACATTACCCCTACCTTCTGTAAGATATTAGAATGGGTTGATACAGTGATGAAGAACTCTTTCAATTTGGGTGTTCCCTTATATTCTGTGACATTATTTTCTTCTCATTCCTCTGAACCTTTTTTTTTTTTTGGTCTTTAAAAACAGGTCCCCACACTCTCACTTTTTATGATCCTCTTGAGTGTCTACTTCTATAAACAGTTCTAGAGAATTATTCACAAATATATTTAAATTATGGCCTCTTATCTATGTTATTCTCCTCTATCTAAAATCTTACTGGATATCTCTGTTTGAATAACTCACAACTACCTCAAGCTTAACATGCCTTGAACTCATAACTTTCCTTCTTCCACATGTCACACTCCATCAATCTGCTGCTCTTTCCATAATAGTCCTGTTATCTGTTTATTCTACAACCATTCAGGAAAAACAACACTATAGGAAACATCATTGACTGTTCCTCCTTCATTGACCATTCTTTTAGTCGTCAAACTGTGTTAACTCAACCTTTGTAATAACTTCAAGACAGAGGCGCCTCACCCCATTCAATCTAATACGCATATTGTCGTTTAGATTCTATCTCCTTAAAAAATTTCCATGGAGTCTACCTCTCTCATTCTTCTCTTCCACAAATTATCTGTCCTAGCTAAACTAGGGTTTTAGTTTCCCAAAAATGTAATGGTCATTTTATCTTCAAGTTGTCTCTTTTAAAAAATTATCTCTTTTTTCTACTTGCCTATATCCTGTTGTGGTGTGCCGTTGAGATGACTCCAACTCTTAGTGACCTACACAAACCAAAACCAAAAAAACCCCATTGCTGTCGAGTCGATTCAGACTCATAACCCTCAAGGATCAAGTAGAACTGCCCCATAGTGACCTATAGGACAGAATAAAATGCCCCACAGGTTTCCTAGGGTATAATCCTTACTGGACCAGATCTCCAGGTCTTTTCTCCTGCATAGTCACCGGTGAGTTAGAAAAGCTGACCTTTCAGTTAGCAGCTGAGCTCTTAACCATTGAGCCACCAGGGCTCCTTGCCTATATCCTGCTGTTAGGTGTCATTGAGTCGGTTCTGCTCATAGTGACCCTATGTACAACAGAGTGAATTAATATATCGATATTAAAAAAGAGAAAGGTTGACAATTAATGAGTTAACCTTTAACTTAAGAAGCAAGGAAAAGAAAAAAAGGCAAAATGAAAGAATAAAGTAATTGAAATAATGTAAGAGCAGACTTAAATGAGATTGAAAACATAAAATATACAGTGGGTGCACAAAGTCAAAGACTGGTTCTTTGAAATGACTAACAAAAGAGGCACAACTTTGTCAAATTAATCAAGATTAAAATAATAAGCAAGAGAAAAAAAGTCACGAATAAATTATTTAAGGAATAAAAGGGGGAAAAACAAAACCTGGATGAGAAACTAAAGTATACTAAGTGTATGAATAATTTTATGGCAATAAACTTGAAATTTCAGATGTAATGGATATTTTCCTTTGGGAAGGTAAGTTTTAAAAGCTATCTCAAGAAGAAATAGAAATAATGAAACATTATATATCAATTAAATAAATCAAATCAGAAATTCAAAATATTCCTGTAAAAACACTAAGTTAAGACAGCTTTGTAGGTGAATTATTTTAAGAATTTACATCACCGATATTTCCTATTTTTACAAACTCTTACAGGGAATAGAAAAGAGGGAGCTACTGTTCCTTTATATGAGGCTGGATTTAGATTCTAAAATTAGACAATACTAGGACAGAAAATGAAAATTACAAGCCAATCTCAATGACAAACTTAGTTGCAAAATTCCTGAACAACATATGAGGGTAAAAAAACAAGAGTAATTTGTCAAAAGCAAAACTAAATAAAACCTTAATATATTGTAACTAAGACTGACTTATCACAAGAATTCACGACTTGTTTAATATTAGAAAATATTTAATGTAATATATCACTTTAAAAAGATTAAAGCATCAAAACTATGTGAACATATTCATAGACACACACACACACACACACACACAGACACACACACACACACCAAACAATATGCACTTACAGTAAAGAAACTAAGAGAAGATCACTTAACAATTAAGAAGAAAGGCATTAAACAAAACTCATATTTCATAGTGTTATGTGAATATGTTCCTTTAAATGATGATGAAAACTATGAGGTCCACTATCACACATTATACCACACTGTACTAGAGGTTTAAGGCACTGCAGACAGACAAGAAAAAAGGAAAAAACAGTAACAGGACATGAAAAAGAAGACATAAAACTGTCATTATTTGCAGGAGATATAATTGCCTACAGAGACAGTCTTTCCCTCCCAAATGCAAAGACAAATTATAATAATTAGGAATAGGGTTTGGTAAGACTAATGAAGACAAAAGAAAGACACAGAAGTCAGCAGATTTTTATGTACCAGCTAGAGGCGCTTAGAAAACGTAAATAATCCATGAGAGCTACCAACAAAGAAATGTCTAAACCTTTTATGAAAATAAAGCAGTAAAACTTCACTAAAAGGCATTTTAAATGACATATATAAATCTATAGAAATATCATCTTCTTGAATAAGAAGACACGATACCTTAAAAAAGTAAATTTCTCCTTAGTTGGTCCTTATGTTTCATACATACGCTTCATATATTTTAATGTAATGAAAAACAAAAACAAAAAGAACACCTGTATGTCAGCTCACATCTTCCCTGGCTAAACTGATGGGTCCAGTGGGAAGTGCTAATCATGCTAGAACAAACAAGTGTAAATATTTTAAAATTTCATTTTACCAGAGATAGCAAGAAAACCAATATACTGATAGAATAATATGCTAAAACCAAGTAAGTTCTCTGAAGAATGGAAGAAAACTAATAAATATTAATCCCAAGGAACATAAGAATTAAAATTAATCAGGGTAAAAACATATCATAAATAACAAATATTAAGAAAAACAGAAGTACTCGTACTGTTGATTAAACATTCCGGTAAAACTTAAGCTCTGTATTATTAAGCATGTTTGTACATTATTGTCTTAAAATTAGTATTTTTGTCTTATAATGAATATTTCATCTATTTCATAAAAGAAATCAATTAATAAAGTATACTTGTATGACAGATGAGAACGTTTATATTATTCCAATACTTGTTGAAACGGATTCAATAAAGCTAAAGCCCATTCTTTATTTAAAAAGAAAAAAAAGCATTGAAGATAGGCATTAAGCATTACGACCTTGACAGAATAATGATTATTTGTGGGAAAACATCAGCTATCAGCTGTGTTAAAAAGATTGGATAGAATAGTCATTAAACTTGAATTCTGACACCATATTCCCAAATTCTGCCATGTAGTAGTTGGATAAACCTCAGTAAGGGATTGTGTTGTAATTTCTTCATCAGAAATGTATACATAAAAATAGTACCTTCTGCCAGGGTTTTCTTGAGGCTTAAACAAGCTAGTGCACATTATGGAGCCCTGGTGGCACAGTGGTTTAGAGACTGGCTGCTAACCAAAAGGTTGGCAGTTCAAATCTACCAAGCTGCTCTTTGGAAACCTTATGGGGCAGTTTTACTCTGTCCTACGGGGTTGCTGAGTCGGGATCGACTCGACGGCAATGGGTAATATACATTATGCTCTTAGAACAGTCCTGGGCACATAGCAAGTTCTAAGTAAATACTCTTACTACCACTGTTCTTAAAATTGAACTATCAGAGGTATTGCAGGTAAAAGTAGGACAGAAAAATAATGCTATTATTACCACTGTAACAATTACCATATTGTTTACACTCTAAGATAGTATTTATCTTAATGCCCTCAATTTAATAACAGGCTTTTGAAAAATAAAACGCTATCATATTCAATAAATATAAACATACAATTCATTGACAATACAGGAATGATGAAATATGAATAATTATATCTTAGAATCTAAACAGTATAGTAGTTTATATGGTCCTGAAAATTTAGCAAATTATACGTGAAACTGGATTAAAAGAAAAGGATATGTAATTATTATTTCAAATTATATAATTTTATGACTAGATAACCCAAGAAAACCAACTGAAAAATGATGAGGGAGCATTAAAGGTTAAAATACATATTTTTAAAATTACAAACTTTCCTAATAATTAATTATTAAGAATGGATGTGTTAAATAATAAAGTGTGAAAAATCACATCTAAACTGCATTCATTCAGTGACACTCTTTCATGATCGCTTATTTTTTCTGACACATTGTATGACACACGTGTATTGGTAGCATTCACAAAGATTTAGTTTTGATTCTACACAACTCATCAAAATCACCACGGCTCTTCTGCATCTATAAACGCCGTATTATTGTTTGTCCTTCATATATTTGCTGTTGTCTTCCTCTTAAGGACAGTAAATGCTTCCAAACTAATATGTTTAAAATTGGTATATAAAACCATAGTATTACTGCAAAAATTTACCAAAATAATAATAGAAATCAACTTGGGATGCTTTGTATTTTTCTTTTGATATTTTGTTTTCATATTTTCTACCACAAAAATGTGTTTTGTTTTATAATTAAATTCCCTTTTCAAAATGAGCAAGTAAACGTTTTGGAATTTAACGAGGTCATAAGCAAAAACAAGCAAAAATAAAAACCAAACAAAACAATAACAAAAACCAAAACCCACTATTGTATAGACTGCATATTTCAGAAATTTTTAGAAAGTAGTTTTCTGAGTTGTAATTATAGCTACATAATAAGTAATACCTTTAGGTGTGAATTTTAATCTCTTCTTTGGTAAGGAATTCACTGGAAAATTACAGACAAAAAGGCAACTGCTAAGATTTCAAAAATAAGAAATTTCTTACAGTTATAAATAGAGTCAAAAGTAGTTAATGATTCTATATTAAAAAAAATTATGTATTTTTTTATGAAGTGATAAAATTCATTGCAAATACAGCAAAGAATAAAAGCAAGATACTTTAGGCAAGTAAAATAAATATATTCCCAAATAAAATTAAAAAATTTTAAGGAGCGTTTTATCAAATAGATGCACTCAGGGGAATTCATCCTAGTGGCCAATAATTTTCATAAGGTACAATTCATACAAAATTTTCTGGTCTTTCCATTTGACACTACTTCGGGCACAGGTTCTATTCAGTTCTTGGTTTCTCTTTGGCAAGAACGTCAGTGTAAATAAAATATACTAATTTATTTTAACAGCTGTAAAATGGAACATCTACTTAACTTGTACTATTTTGATCAGTTATTTAAAAAAGACAAAATCTACAATAAAATGTAGATACTTAGTAGTTGGTTAAGGTCAAGAATATTACTATAGGAGATGTTCTGTATTTATTTTTTTTTAACATCCTGAATGTGTTTCTGTACTATAAAATCTATTGAATACATTTCCCAGGATACCTTTATTTGTTTTATGAAGCAGATGATTCATTTTTCCTAAATTTTGTGAAATGTATTGGCATTCTGGGTGGCATCAATGATATTCTTTAATAGAGAAGTCGTTACTAAATTATCTCAAGTGAAGGGTTTTTTATTGTGGATGACCTAATAGAATGAGAAGGATGTGAGCGGAGGATTCAGAACTTGAAAATATTTTTGCCCTTATTCTCACTCCTTACTTATTCATTCGTTCTCTAAACAGACATTTATTTATTCATATCACATCTCTTCTGCCTCCATCCTTGGTTTTCTTGCATATCATAGCAAAACCCCTGTACTGGCTAGATATTGTTTGCATTAACACTAGTGTATGACTGATGCATAAAAATTATCCTTCCTATGAGTAAGTGTCTTTTAACCAAAATGATTCAGGGTTGGTGAAATTGGAGAAGTACATATTTTGAGTACTAAATTTTCTCTGGTCTTAATTTTTCAATTGCAGCTGTTACATCTTGGCTGCTGAGATTGGATTAACAGAGGATGAAGTCCTTGGAACTAGCTCTGTTTACTAGCGGGTATCTTTCCTTCACCACCTTTGCACAAGGCACCAAAATAATAAAGCATCATTGTCTCTGCGATTAGGCACAGTGATCATTCAAGACTTTAAAAAAAGACAACACTTGTAGTAAAGGGCACTTTGTATTATTTTGGGCTAAATTACAGTGAATCCACACACACACTATTTATAACATAATGAACAAATATCAACACGGAGTTGTCGTTAAATTAATTTATATTTTGATTTAATTTGACATGTTGGGAGCCAAGTCTCAACACATGTTACCTTGTAATACATTCAGCAGTGTCAACGAAATCTAAATGTAATTTTATAAAACTAGTGAAAAACCTTGCCTATGTATGGGAACTTAAATGCTGGCGCAATTATCCCATTTTAGGTTCAGTGACAAATTAAAGCTGACAAAGTAGAAAGGAAATTAACATACTTTGAAATGGAAACATGTTCACTCTAATGGATTAATTTCTACATTCACCTGCCATCTTTCTGTTCCAGCAGTAATAAGGGGGAAAAGAAAACGTAATGAAGTTAGATGAACCTGTAAACTTCAATACAAAGTGAGTTCACTGATGTGATTATGGCTTTATCATTTTCTCCTTTAGAAAACCCAGTTTTCAAAGATGTGTACATTTTCATTGAGGATTCTTTACAGATGAGAATCTCACCTAGAATCTCAGTTTAGCAATGACATAAAATGCATTACATTTTTCTAGTCTCTGCTTTCATCTAAAGGAATGTTCCTCTGTGCCCAAGGCTAAAATAATCCAAATTTCTTGAGTTCTTTTTATATCTCAATTATTTTTACATTTATCTCATAAATTCAGTTATACTATGCCTACTTTAAGCACAATTATTGACCCACTTTGTATCTATGGAAAAAACTTTTTAATTAAAAAGGAGATATTATTTTACTTTACCTTAAATTTTTATATTTAGAAAATAGATGAAATCATACTAATAATTTATGGGAGTTTTATGAAACATTCAATTTTCTTTGAGCATTATTTATTATTAGAAATATCCTAATGTCTTCCATAAAAGATAATACACATATTGAAATATTTTAAATTATATATTTTTTTCAAGTCAATCTGCTATTAAAATTGAAACAGCCCTTATTCTTCCTATGGTTTCTAAATTATTTCTATAATTCTTGAGGTAAAAGTTTAAGAGGTAATTTAATATTATTTTTTAGCTTATTTTCTGACTAGATACTTTAGTTTAAGTAATGAAAATATATAAATTAACAGATATACTTCTTTTCTCATTCCTCATTGAATGATCCTTCAATTATTTTTGCATTTGTCTCATAAATTCAGACTTTTATACTATGCCTATTTTAAGCACAATTACTAAAAGTACCCAAAATGATATATTTTATTGCTTGCTATTTCTGCTTACTCTCCAAAGATTGGTAATGATGAAAGTCACGGTGGGCTTTCTACCAAATTTCATCCTCTTCCTCTTCCATTGTAGTAGCCTTGTAGCTGAGCACCGGGATAGACTATATTTCCCAGCCTACCTTGCAGTAAGAGTGGATTTATGTCCAAATTCTCTTTAGTGTTGTGAGAAAAAGTGATATGAGCCATTTGCAGGCTGGGGCTTTTAATAGAGAGGGTATGTCTTCTCTGCACGTTCTGCCTGATAGATTCAAATGACAGTGAGGCCCTAAGGAATGGTGCAAGGGAAATATAAAAGTAGCTTCTGTTCTTGAATCAATGCATGAAGAATGGTTGCCTAAATTGCCTGTTCTGCCTTTTATATGAGTAAGAAGTAAGCCTCTATTATTGTTAAACTCTTAGGTAGCCTACAAGAATACAGACATTTTTGCTTGGAGTGGGAATTTCCATAAAAAAAAATTAAAGATATGACATTGGTTTAGTTGGTAAACAGTGTGGAAACTATATTGAAGGTTGAAAAAGCAAGGGACTTTTATCACACTGTGATAAACATTTGATAAAACTGACACAGGAGATAACTTAGAAGGCAGAACAAGAACTTTTTGAGCTTTTAGATCTATAGGAAACGGTTGGATAAAAACGGAAGGCCACTGTGTATTGACTGCTGCGTGCAGCTTTTGGCAAGATCTTACAGGAGATGAGGTCATGCGGGAATCGATAGATTTGCAAGGAAAGGGAAGAGTCCAGAAATTGGGACTCTAGAAAGTTGGTAAAGACTAATCTGATTATTTCGGATGGCTTCGGTGTGTAGCCACCATTAAATTTAGAAAGAGAGCCAACAGCAGAACAGGGCTCAAAAAAATACAGTGGGCCAGATGACTATGTCCAAAAAAGAAATTTAGTTATGGCATTAGTACATACAACATACTGGAAACAAAACCATCGGGAAACGACCAGGTCTTTGAGGGAATTTTATTGCCAAGGAAACCATGAGCTCTGCCTAAAAAGCCTGTGACTTTTCAAACCTTAAATCCACCCACATGCCACCAGACTTACACCAGCAGGAGGGAGCTGCAAAAGGACTACAGCCTTCGGAGAGGACACGCTCCTGTGTGCCCGTGTCAGATACGGCCAGGGCGTATAATGCGCAAGGAGGAATCCCTGAGAGGAAAAAGCTGGGAGTCGAAGAGAGCAATGGATACAGAGAGTAGAATCCAGGTCTAATTACACAATTTTCCCAGTGCCAAGCCAGGGAGAGTTCACCAGTGCCACTTAACAGGATTTCATCTTTCTACAGACCCATTACTACTACTATTTTCCAGTATTTCCTGTTCTCGTGTTTGAAATACATCAGTGAACCAAACTGACAAAGAGAAAATCAGAAACCTAGTAAGAAAGTTATATAGTATATTAAAAGTTGAAAATGCTAAGGATAAAAGCAAAAGAAGTGCAGGTTCACAGGAACACCAGAGACGGAAGTTGTGTTAGGGAGTTGGCAATGGCCAGAAAGTGCCTCGGACTACCTGGTGGTGCAAACGGTTAAGTGCTCGACTACTAATGAAAAGGTCTGAACCCACCCAGTGGAGCCTCAGAAGACAGGCTTGGTTATCTGCTTCCAAAAGGTCACAGCCTTGAAAATCCTATGGAGCAGTTCTACTGTCCACACTTGGGGGCGCCATGAGTCAGAAATGAGTCAATGGCAACTAACAACAAAAACAAGAGCGGCCTCATTGGCGAAGTGATATTTGCATGAAGACTTGAAGACGGTGAGATTTGCAGACACTCAAACAGGCTAGGAAATTATTATTCCAGGTGGGGAAGAGTGGCCCAAGTAGAAGGACCAGCTGGATGGAAGGCCCTGATGCACGCCTGCAGCTTGGGTCAAGCAATGCAAAGAGGGTAATGTGGCTGGAGCAGAATAAACCAAAGGGAGAGCAGAGCATTAAGAAATGAGGTCAGAAAGATACTAGGGGTCATGGTCCTATATGTCATCTTAATAACTGGGCTTTTACTCTGAGTGCAGGAGCCCTGGTAGCACAACAGTAAAGCACTCAGCTGCTAACCAAAAGGCTAGCAGTTCGAATCCACCCAGTGACTTGGCAGGAGAACACGTGGCAATCTGCTTTCATAACGATTATAGCCAAGAAAACCCTATGGGGCAGTTCTACTCCGTCACATGGGGTCATTATGAGTATGAATCAACTCTGTGGCACCCAACAACAACTATGAGTGTGAGGAGATTTGCAGGGTTTTGAGCTGAGTAGTGACACAATCTCAATTAAAATTTTAACTTTTTTAAATGGGGTATTCTGCCTTCTGTGTTGAGAATATATTACAGGGGGCAACTGTAAATGCAGTGAGACATTTAAGAAGTTACTGAAATTTAGGAAAGGGTTGGTTGTGGATTAGACCAGCGTGATATGGGCAGAAGTGGTGAGAAATGCTGGGATTCTGCATATTTTACAGGTAGAATAAAAAAGACTTTCTTTTTGGATTGAATGTGGGGTGTGAAATTGAAAGGAGTTGGGGACTTTGGTTTTGGTCTGAGAAACTGGAAGGATGCGGTTGTCAGCAACTGAGTTGGGGAAGGAATTAGGAGGAACTGTTACCAGGTATTGAATGGGAGCAGTGGTGAAGAGGTTAGCATCCCACAAATACTGTTTGAATGAATAAATTAATAGATATATAGTATAAAACCCTAAAGGACAAGAACTCTGTTTTGCAGTCTTTTCACCCTCAACCTTCAATAAAGTGAAACATTATTTAAATGGAGAAAAAAAAAGTTATCTATCTACCTATTTATCTATGATCTATCCATCTATCTAACTATCATCTTGTTAAAGACTGTTAACATAACTGGTTATATCTGGTCAGAATTTGCTCTTAAATGATTTAAAATGTACGAATACGATTTTTAACTGTTAACAAAAATTCCTTTTCTCCTGAGTATCCTTATATACTGTTCTCTTCTCTCATGATCCTGATAGCTGCGATAACTTGCCATCCATACTTCCCTCAAACTGAGTGTGAGTATGACACAGAAAAACAACAACAAAGCCAGAGGAATTTCTAGTTGAATGTTTAAAGCTCATAGCTGAGACAAGAGATTGGAAATACAAAGCATTTTCCTTCACATGAGCTGGGATTTTTTAGTGAGCAAAAGACTCAGCATAAAAGCTCAGTATAAAGTTGATCCATAAAGAATAAAGTTGGGAAGAATAAACGATAATATAAAACCTAGTTTTTATGCTACACAAAGAGAAACTTAAAGCTCTGTCTGCCCCTAGGAAGGACCTTAAAGGGAAATGGAGAAGAGATAGATGTCCAGGTGAGGTTTCTGCCCCCCAGCTCTCTACCCTTGGATCAGGTCTTAAGGAATGAGAAAGAAAACAAACTGACACACAAAAAACCCTGATACGTTTGTGCCTTGTCCTCAAGGGCATAGCCTAGGGCAAGGACAGGTGTCTTAGTGAAGCCCTTATTCTAGCATGTGACATGAGCTGCAGAGTAGCTAAATTACCTAGAAAGAGGGGCCTGAGAATGGACTCAACATTCTAGAGTTTAAGAGGTGTATGCAGACAGATGGAAACCCCAGTGGTGTAGTGGTTAAGAGCTATGGCTGCTAACCAAAAGGTCGGCAGTTCAAGTCTACCAGGCATTCTTTGGAAACCCTACGGGGCAGTTCAACTCTGTCCTATAGGGTTGCTATGAGTCGGAATTGACTCAATGGCAACGGGTTTGGTTTTTTGGTTTTGTATGCAGACAAGATGCTAGGTTCCTTATGGCTTCGGAGAGAGAAAATGTAGCGATTGAGAGTGTCCCAGAAGGCTCTCTGAACATACACAGGGAAACCTGAACAGACGTGGTGACTAGAGCCAGCGGCAGGTCATAAGCAGATGCAGGCAAAGAAGCTGCTCTCCCAAGATCATGTGGGTGATTTATAACTCAGTGGTGGCCACAGAAGATGTCAGGGCAATCTATAAGCCTCTTCATCTAACCCATGCCAAGAAGTTATATAGCTGACAGAGAAGGATGAAGAGAAGGGAGAAGGGGTAATCCTGACTTCAACAATTTTCCGGAAGAAATAGAGACAAACTAAGCATAATTTTGCTATCATCAGTGGGAATTGGGACTCACAGGGTAAATTCACAAGTAGAAAAATACAGATACAAATCCCACATCTGAGCTTTGTGGCTGTTGTGGTTTGATGTTTATACCACTACAATTTTGGCAAAAACAAACATTTATTGAGTGCTAGAAAAACTATGCTAAGTGATAATATTTATTACTAAGCAAAAGTGGGTAACTCATTTTCATTCATTTTTTTTTTAATGCCACTGTATGTTGCTATGAAGATGATTACCAAAAATTATAGAGGTCTTACCAAGGTAGGTATTTATAATCAGGGCAAAGGGCAAGATGATGAATGAAGAATGTAAGGAAAAAAAACAAAATAGAAACCACCACCACAAAATGCCTCTCACCCCATATATAAAAACAAAAACAAAACTAACCATCAAAAAGTGAGTGAAATTTTTACTTTTCCTGTGATAAGCAATGTCAACTTGTTGTTAGTTTTTGGGTGCCATTGAGTTGCTTCCGACTCATCGTGACCCTGTGTACAACAGAATGAAACACTGCCCGGTCCTGCGCCATCCTCACAATCGTTGTGATGCTTGAGCCCATTGTTGCAGCCACTGTGCCACTCCATCTCGTTGAGGGTCTTCTTTTTCACTGTCCCTCTACTTTACCAAGCATGATGACCTTCTCCAGGGACTAGTCCATCCTGATAACATGTCCAAATTATGTGAGTCCAAGTCCTGCCATCCTTGCTTTTAAGGAACATTCTGGCTGTACTTCTTCCAGGACAGACTTGTTTGTTCTTCTGGCAGTTCATGGTATAGTCAATATTCTTCGTCTGTGCCAAACTTACATTGAATCTTTGAGACTGATTTAATGGAATAAAGAATCATAATGAAGCAGAAGTGTTTCATGACACAGTTTGTCAAATGCACGATATGCTTATTACTGAAGGAAGGATTTATGGATAGAGCAGTGGCATAAGACTCACCTGGGATCTTGTGAGAAATGCAGACTCTCAGGCCCCACCCAAGTCCTATTGAATCAGAATCTGCCTTTCAGCTAGATTCCCAGACGATTACCATGTATTTTAATGTTGTGTGCTCAACATAGTTTGCTTCAAAAAATAAGGCATAAGTTGATTTTTATCCCGGATCCTACACTAAACAAACCCAGCTCTTCATCCTAAGACACCACATCTGGGCACTGTGTTCCCCATATTCTGCCTGTATTGTCAGTTTTTCCCCTTCATTCACTGATGGATTCAAGGTCCTCTCCTATGGTAAGTCACTCAAATTGTGGTCAAAGTTAATTGTTTTCTAGTTTATATTTATATAAAACTTAGTTTCGGTAGCTCTAGCATTTTGATCACATTAGATTGTGATTCTTTGTGATTTTACCTCCCATCCCAAGAAATTATGCATCCCTTGAAGATCTTGATACTGTCACTGAATTCCTGGGACCAAGCACAATGCCTGACGCATAATTGATGGTCAGCAATTTCAATTTCTTTTTGAAATCAATTAATTATTTCCTTTTTAAAAGACATATATTTTGGACATCATTTGATTTTTTCATTTGTTTGTTTAATATTGATTTATATGCAACTGGCTATGAGTCAGAATCAACTCAACAGCAGCGGGTTTTTTTTTTTTTTTTTGGTTTTAGCACCATCTCTGGCACATAAAAAAAAAGACTGAATACATTTTGCTGGATTGTTGACTCTACATTTCTGGGTACTAAAATGAGTTTCACCAATTGAATTCATTTTAAATTCTACACCAAATCTCACTTCTTAAAATTCCATGCAGCCTTGAAATATTAAAAACACTTGAAATGATTAAGCAGAACCTCCATAATTAAGGTACGTTTTATTATCCATCCTTTGGAAAATTATATCTTAATCCATATCAGAACAAACTTAGTTTTCAGGCTTTGAAACTTTGATTCTATTCAGAGTGCACTTCCTGGCAGAGTTCTTAAACTAAAGGCTAGGTGCCTACGTGAGACTATTTGCAGCACAACTGTCATGCTGTGAAATAAAATTAGCATGTGAGAATGATTTCATTTTCTAGCATTTGTTAATGTTTTTAAAGAAACCCCTAATTTTTTAAATATAAGAAGATTAATAGCTAATGCTATTATTGAAGCATAATAGGAAAACTAATAGCTATTATTTAAATATAATAGTTAATGACCTACAGCATTAATTCTAAACTTTTATTCTTGAAACATGACTGTATGTCATGAAACTTTGCTATAATTGTCCATAAATGTTGAAGTAAACACAACTATTAAAAGGTAAATAGTGATGGTGTGGGTATGGGGTTTGAAAAAACTTCTCTCCATCGACTAGAAAAATTTTCCACCCACATTTACAGTTATTCTGAGTGTTATGGATTGAACTATGTTCCCCCAAAAATGTGTGTATCAGTTTGGCTAGGCCATGATTCCCAGTATTCTGTGGTTGTCCTCCATTTTGTGATTATAATTTTATGTTAAAGAGGATTAGGGTGGGATTGTAACACCACCCTTACCCAGGTCACATGCCTGATCCAATGTGAAGGGAGTTTCCCTGGAGTGTGGCCTGCACCACGTTTTATCTCTCAAGAGATAAAAGGAAAGGAGAGCAAGCAGAGAGGGGGTGCTTCATACCACCAAGAAAGCAGTGCCGGGAGCAGAGTGTGTTCTTTGGACCTGAGGTCCCTGTGTGGAGAAGCTCCTAGTCTGGAGGAAGATTGATGACAACGAGGACCTTCCTCCATAGCCGACAGAGAGAGGAAGCCTTCCCCTGGAGCTGACGCCCTGATCTGGCCTTGTAGCCTAGTAGACTGTGAGAAAATAAATTTCTCTTTGTTAAAGCCAGCCACTTTAGATGCCTAAGACGTCGAGAATATATATTTTTTCTTTTTTGCATTTTTAGGTAGTTTAATATACCATTTCCCCATTACCCACAATAATAGCTATAGGCTTATTAAGGGTCTTTCATGTAGCTGGCTTCATAGTCAGCAGATTCTATATGCCAGCTCATTAATCCTTACAACAAACCTAAGTGATAAGCGTTTCCATACCGTTTGACATCTGAAGAAACTGATGTTTGAAGATAATAGACAGCTTGTGCAAGGTCACACAGTGAGTCAATGGCAGATATATAGTGGAAACTCAGTTTCATTGCAAAGCCCATATCTTTGCTCTATATTCCCCAGAGTTCACTCCTCCCAGCAGAGTTTGATCTTGCTCAGTGTTTAAAGCACCCTTATAAGAGTCCATATGTTTCAAAGGTACTTATTTTCACCATGCGTGCTGAAATACGATGAGGCAACGGATTGAAATTCAAGTAAAAATGGTGGGTAATATTATTCACTGCAGATACAGAGGCAAGGCTGCTCCAGGGTTTCTCAAGCTGACTGTTGATACCATAGCTTTTGTAATAGGAAGAGGGTTTATGGAATATCAGGATGCCCAGTAATTTCAGAAATATATGGTATGGTGAAAAATGTGACCTCTCTCCTCCATGACTCCATAAACCTTTAATGAAACGAAGAAGGAAAAACAAAACAAAACATGACATATTTGGTGGGAATTCATGTCTATTGGACATGTTTGATATTGAAGAATTTGCAACAAATTTTTGTGGGAAGTTCTTAACAAGACTAAAATAACCCCAGCAATTTGAACCAATGCAGAAGTGGAGATTATGGACAAAGGCACTGGAAGGTGCTCGACTCTCCCAGGTTTTGAAATTGTGGATCTGAAAAGGTTCCCTGAACCCTCAAGATTTGCCTCTAGAGAGAATGAAAAGCAATGGGCCATTCTTCAAGCAATAAGTATTGAGTAACTCACTGCCTATTACTTCCCGGCATTATGCTAAGCTCTGGAGGTAAAGCGATGACTGAGACAGACACAGACCAGCACTCATGGTGCTTTCTGGTTAGCAGGGATGAAAGAGAAGGGCAATGACAGTAACAGGAAGGCAACTGCAGGGTTCTCTCAGGACATAACTTATTTCTTCTGCTGTTAAGATGCCAACAATTCTCAGATGTACCATTGATTTAATTAACATTTTAAAAATTCTAGAAAACAGAAAAAAAACACTACAATGAATATGCATATCAATTAGAAGATAAGTCTAGACTTCAGAAATGTTTGAATGTGCCTCAGAATTGCTGTGCCTCCAGGAAGGCTTTCGGGGGGAATTAATATGTAATCTGAGGTCAGAAGGCTGAGTAAAAGCCAGCAGACAAAGAATTGAGGAGGGGATGTAGCAGGCCCAAGAAGTGAGTCAGGTAGTGTTCCTGAGGTGAAAAGGACCAGTGAGTTAACTGGTACAAAAGGACTGACAACAGCTAGGACTGGTCACCATCAGCTAGTTAGAGAGTAAGTTACTCATGGTGTTGCTGAGGTGCATGCAGGGGTCCAGCCTAGGAAAGACTTATGAATCATGGCACTGAATTCATGGCAGGGGAATGACATGATCTAACATCTACTAAAAAATATTCCAACTTCAGTGTGAAGAATAAACTGGACTGGGACAAAATTAAGTGTAGAGAGATATCAGTTAGGTTGGAATTACAGCTGTCTTAGCGAGAGATGACAGCACACCACTGATTTGTAGGGATACAGGGAAATAGAAATATTAAAAATATTTATTAAATAGATGTATATATAATTGAATAAATTTATCAGATAAATTTATTGTATATTAAATTTATTATAGGAGTCCCTAGGTGGTGTAAAGGGTTAAGCATTCGACTACTGGCTGGAAGATTTGTGGTTCAGACACACCCAGAGGCGCTTTGGAAGATAGGCCTGGCAATATGCTTCCAAAAGGTCACAGCCTTGAAAACCCTAAGGAACACAGGTCTACTCTGACAGACACAGGTAGCCATGAGTTGAGATTGACTCAATGGCAACTAACAACAATAAAATTATTATATAATTTTAGGTATAAAAAATATTTAAAAAAATGCAACATGAAAAATTTTGAATCAGCTAGGAAAGAACTTCCTAAGTGAATGATTTGTTAGATAATAGATTCATCTATATCAATGGTTGAGAATCCAGCTATGGTGGGCTTTACAAACCAGGCTGTGTAGATGGCAGATGATCAGGCAGACATTTGCAGAGTTGTACATCAATCAATCCTTATGCACCCTGCATTCCTTCTGCGACCAGCACTTTTTTAGTTGATGGAAAGATGACAAAACACACAGAACAAAATCAATTTACTGTATTTTGTTGATTTCTATAATATAAACCAAAACCAAACCCCTTGCCATCCAGTCAATTCTAACTCTTGGTGACCCTGTGTGTTACAGAGTAGAACTGTACCATAGGCTTTTCTAATGCAACTTATGAGACACCTTAAGATCTCTCCCTTGCTTAATTCCCTGTTAATTTTTCCCTTTTCTTCTTCAATTTACATAATCTTGATTGATCTATCTAAATTTGATTATTCTTTCTTTTGCCAGTTCAAGCCTACAGTTCAGTGCTGTAGTGACGGTTCTTTTTTTCTTTAATTTTAGTTGTACTTTTCAACTCAAGAATTTCCATTTAATTCTTTTTTTTTAAAATTTCAATCCCTTAATTGATTTTCTGTATTTGATGCGACATTATCATCACACCTTTCTTTACTTTTTAAATGGTAGTTTCCTTTCGTTCTGTGAATATGTTTATAAGAGCTATTTTGAAGGCATTTTCTGACATCCAGTCACTCTCACATGCAGTTTCTGTTGCTTTTTGTTCTCCCCCTCTCATGTATGGGTCATACGTCCCTGCTTGTTTGCGTACCTCATAATTTTTGGTTGGAAACTAGACATTTTAGATAATATATTGTAGCAACTCTGGATACTGGTTCCCTCCTTACTCCCCCTTCCCTGTACTCATTATTATTCAGTTGTTTGTTTAGTGAATAGCTGAGCTGTTTTACTGAAGTCTATTTCTCCTCCTACAGTGTTAAGGCTCTGATATTGTTCCTAGGGAAAGTGTAGCCTTGGGTATGCCCAGTCACATTAGGGTGACGGCACTTTGATAAACTCTCCTCCTCTCTTTCCCTAATCACATCCAGCTGCCAAAATCTACAAATTGTTGGCTAATTGTCCAGTTATTTCCAACAATGCCCTGAGGGCATAAACTGCTCTGCAAACTAATCCAATCAAATCGTAGATCCTTGAAGGGATAGTTTCTGAGGTCAAAGTTTAATATTTGTTTAGACCCCAGAAGGACTCCTCCCAGATGATTTGTTCCCCTGTTATTTCCTGCAAACTAGGTGGTTTACAGTTTAGCCTATATCCTGAGTTTTCCTCCAACTGCCTTTCACCATAACCTTCACTGTTTTTGAAAGCACCAGACTTGCCTCTTCTAGTGTGGAAAGCAGCCTCACATGCTGGAACAAGAGTGATAGGAACCTCAGTTTCTCAGTGTGCTGCAACCAAGATAAAGCCTGTGTTCCATGATTAGAGGCTGGGCAGCAGTAGGGAACCCCCACCTCTCAACTGTACTTGTCTGGGACTCAACCTCATCAACACATAGCTGGTGGCTGGATGAGAAACACTGATTTCCTCCTCCTCGTGGGAAGAAGCTCTCTGGTTGGGATCTGGGATGAGGAAGCCCTGTGTTCTTGGCTGCGGCAATCTGTACTGGAATTTTTACCTCACTGAACTGAGAGTGGGAAGAGAGGGAGCAGTCTTGATTCAAATACTCCCGGTTACCTTTCTTACTGAATATTTGTACACAGTCTTGAACAGATGTTGCTTCATGATGTGTTGTTGGTCCATAAGGCCATTTCTACATGCTTTAAATAGTTTTTTTTTTTTTTTAATAGTTTTCACAAATTTCAATAGGGACCAGGTCAGTGGAGTTCCACACACTGTTATGCTGGAAGTTCATTTCACTACTTCTTTTTAAAAATCCTATTATCTGAGTCAAAGACCTGGTGATTTATTTCCAAACAATCAGCCATTGAAAACCCTATAGAGCACAGTCCTATTCTGAGGCACATGAGGTTGTCATGAGTTGGAATTGACTGGATGGCAACTGATGGTGGTGGATTATTTAAATTTTTCTTGTAAATTTATATTAGCTTTCCACAAAACAGGGAGACAGACTACTTCTTTAACATCCTTTTGGTAAATATGATTTTATAATAACATGACCAGGTTTAAGCATATGGATCTTCAGTAATAAAAATGAGGTATTGTTGTAATTGTTTGCCATTAGTTTTCCAGTGCGTCCAGTACAGTTCCTGGCACACAGCAGTTATCAAGTAAACGATTGGTAAATGAATGAATAAATGAATGACACAGAGGGGAAGTATTGATTTAGAGAGGTTAAGTGACTTGTTCCTAGTCATATAACTAGTAACTGATTGTCTTAGTTATCTAGTGCTGCTATAACAGAAATACCACAAGTGAATGGCTTTAACAAATGGAAATTTATTCTCTCACAGTCTAGAAGGCTAGAAGTCTGAATTCAGGGTGCCAGCTCCAGGGAAAGACTTTATGTCTCTGCTGGCTCTGGAGGAAGGTCTTTGTCATCAATCTTCCCCCGTCTAGGAGTATCTCAGTGCAGGTACCCTGAACTCAAAGGAAGTGCTCCGCTCCAGGCTCTGCTTTCTTGGTGGCATGAGGTGCCCCTGTCTTTCTGCTCACTTCTCTCTTTCACATCCCCAAAGAGACTGACTCAAGATACAATCTAATATTGTAGATAGAGTCCTGCCTCATTAACATAACTGCCTCTAATCCTGCCTCATTAACATCATAGAGGCAGGATTTATAACACATAGGAAAATCACATCAGATGACAAAATGTTGGAGAATCACGCAGTACTGGGAATCATAGCCTAGCCAACTTGACACACATTTTTGGGGGACACAATTCAATCCATAACACTGATGTAATTGGTTGCTTTGACCGAGGGCTTCTTCTAAGGCCC
Organism: Trichechus manatus latirostris; assembly: GCF_000243295.1. Taxonomy (NCBI): domain Eukaryota; kingdom Metazoa; phylum Chordata; class Mammalia; order Sirenia; family Trichechidae; genus Trichechus; species Trichechus manatus. Next base: position 1,184,590 of record NW_004444088.1, read on the forward strand.
AGAATCCATTCATGATGCTTAAATATTTTACTTGCTGGATATCTTTTATCTTAAGACTTCTTTTATAAACATTACAATTATATGTTCCTAAAAACTTCCAAGAACTTTACATAAATATATTTATTTGAATCCCCACAAAACTTTACTGAGTAGATAATATAACTATGCTAATTTTATAAACAGGAAATGGAGGCAAAGAAGAATAAGAAATTTTCAAAAATCCAGTGCAAGCAGATGGTAAAGCCATGATATGAACAGCTTCAGAGCCAGAGATTTTATGCACAATTGTGTAATATTGAATGGTTGCATAAACATATGTACTTCCTCTTATATGTCTAGCTCTACACTAGGTAATGTTTGCCTAATAATTAGCCTTCCTTCATAACCATCGCGCAGGTCAGCATAATTTTCCTCTTTGGGAAGTTGTGCAATGAGTTTATTTGTAAATCAATACAAATTCTATGGAGGATGAAATTGAAACTTAGAGGTTAAGTCATGTATTTACAAAAGGATATTAGTATGAGTATATTGGATTCATGGACTCCTGATCCCTAGTCATCTTAAACATAGATCTTTTTCTTATACGAACCTCACGTATTCAGTTACCAAATTAGAGACCTTGAGAATTGTCATTCTTTCATTTACGGTCTTCAACTTTGTGACAAAATATTCATGTGATAATTTTTAAATATGAAATATTTTGGAAGGTTCTCTGTTTCAAATTGATGATAGTTTTTTATATACAGTTATAGATAGCCAGCCACTTTTACCAAAGGTTATTTTAATTTTTGTATAAATTATAAAACTGGTTACGTAGCACAGAATACTTTTATTTTGGCCCTAAAAAGTTATTTGGTGATATCAAGGCAATAAATTGCAAAGATACTCACAAAGAATGTTTTATACTACTTTGTACACATATGTGCATACCCATTTTATACAGTGACTACCTGTATAGCTTAGAACAATATCACCTGAAATTGTTGGGTAGTAAAATGTACCTAGACTAGATTTTTAGTAAAGACGGTGTATATAACAAGTGCATTTATATTTGCTCTCTCCTGAAACCTTCTAAAAAGGATGGTAAAGAGGTTTTAAAACACCTAAGTCCGTATGGACAAAATGAGGGAGAGAGAAGAAAACAGCAATAAAATTGTGGATCTGAATTCAGCTAAAAAAGACATCCCTGACTTACAAGAATCAGGAAAGCTGTATCTTAACATGGCAAGGTAAAGGCTGAGAAGCAACCCAATTCATTCCACACGGTCTCTAGAAGGTTCAGGAATTAATCTCCTACCCATAAAAAACCCATTGCAGTCAAGTTGATTCAGACTCATAGGGACCTATAGGACAGAGTAGAACTGCCCCATAGGGTTTCCAAGAAGCGATTGGTGAATTCTAAGGGCTGACCTTTTGGATGGCAGTCAAATGCTTACCCGCTGTGGCTCCTAATCCCCTACCCACCTTTGGAATTGGGAATAAATGTGGAGCTAATCAGCAGAGTATCGATTGGAAGTCTGATTAAGAAACAGCTCTGCACCAAAATAGCCTCCTCCAGTTTTCAGTACTAAGCAACTGCCTTTTATCTACTCTGAATACACACATTGCGGTATATCCATATAATGGACTGTTATTTGGCAATAAAAAGAAGGAAGTCCTGATACACACACTACAACAGAGATGAACTTGGAAACACGATGCTATAGGTGAAAGGAGCCTGTCACAGAAGGCCACACACGGTGAGATTTCCCTCACGTGAAGTGTCCAGAATAGGCAAACAGGCAGAGAAAGCAGACTGGTGGTTTCCAGGGGTTTGGGGCAGGAGAAAATGGGGAATGATGGCTATCAGTGACTGGTATATTTTGGAGAGCGAAAACTGTTCTAAAATTTGATTGTGATGGTGGTTGTACAATTCTGTGCATATGCTAAAAAACATTGAATTGTACTCTTTGAATGGGTGAATTATAGAATATTTAAATGATATCTCAATAAATCAAAAAATATGAAAACCAAACCCATTGCTGTCCAGTCAATCCTGACTCATAGCAACCCTGTAGGACAGAGTAGAACTGCTGCATAGGATTTCCAAGGAGTGGCTGGTGGATTCAAACTGCTGACCTTTTGGTTAGCAGCCGAGCTCTTAACCACTGTGCCACCAGAGCCCCATATCTCAATAAAGCTGTCACTAAAAAAAAAAAAAAAAATCTGAGCATCTATTCTGTTGAGAAGGTAAAACACAGAGTCTCTGAACTAAGAGAAACTAAAAATAATGGGAATAAGTGAGTATATACATACTGACTGCCAAGACAAGTCAGCTTTTTTCTGTCACTGAGCTCCAAGAACACCAGTAGCCAAGTACATGGTCTTTGGAGTTCTTCTCTGGGGAATCTGATCAGCCCCAAAAGAAACTGCTACAGGGAGGAACATCAGGGGTTCTCCAAACAGTGATCAAACAGATTATCCTGCAGTGAAGAGTAAAGTGATCAAGTCTCACCCCACACGTTCAGAACTTCTCATTAGTTTTGTATTACTACATTCTTAAATATGGGTAGACAACCAAGTGTACCAAATAACTGGGAAAAGCAGGTCTCTCTCTCTCTCACACACGCACACAGCAAACTGAAGGACATAAAGACTATGCAGAGATAAAAACAAAAAACAAAACATTTATATCTTTAGAGAAATAAAAAAAATTGCATCCTTAAAACAAATACAGGAATTCAGAGGAAAAAAAAAAAACAAACTTAGGAGATTTAAAACATGGTAGTAGAAAAGAAAAGAAAAACTAAATATATATATATACAGCAAGAAAAGAGGACATCTTCCATAATTCTTCCAGGAAGTAAAAAAAAAAAAAAAAATTGATAAAAAATATAGAAAAAACATTTAGAGAATATGTCAAAAAGTTCAGTATCTGAGTGCAATGAAATAATTCAAGAAACCGCCCTAGAACTTAAAGGTAGTGAGGACAAATACGTGTATAAATGAGGTTACTTAAGTGTATGAGACGAAATTAAACTGGAGTTAAAGGTAGCAAGAGTGATGCTCAAGACTCATGTTTCAGACATGGAATGAGCATGGGCAGGGGATTCAGTGCACAAGAGAGAGAGACAGAGACAGAGAGCGAACGAGAGTGCTAGGAGCTTGGTGGATGGCAATAAAGATAAAGGGGTGATGGTCTAGAAGAACCACTGGAAATAAGTTTAGCTTGTCTTAGTGGGGAATCCCTGGATGGTGCATACAGTTAACAAGCACCCCTGCTAACCTAAAGGTTGGAGGTTTAAGTCCACTTAAGGGGGGACCTTGTAAGAAAGTTCTGGCAATCTATTTTTCTAAAATCAGCCATTGAAAACCCTATGGAGCACAGTTCTACTCTGACACCGATGGGGTCACCAGGAGTCAGAGTAGACTCGACCTCAGCTGGTTACTGGTTGACTTGGTGGGGCTTCTCCCTGACTTTGAGGTAAGAGAGACTGTGAAAAAAAGAACAAAAGAACACAAAGAACAGCTCCCGTTTGAGACGACTGCAGAGGAGGCAGTGTTGTCCAGGGAGAGCCAAGTTTTTACTGAATGCAGGGAGGTGAAGGGAAGTCTGCGGACACAGAGAAAGGACTCGAGTGGAAGGGGAGGATGTGAGGTTGAGTGAGATGAGGGAATTTGCCAAACATGATTGAGATTGTTGAAATAGTAACAGAAGATGTGGTGAGCTCCGAACTTCTAGCAGTGACTGAGGTAAACTCTGAGTTATAATTTTGACTGTCTTAGAGGAGTGTGAACAAACAGTTTATTGCTGTCATACCAATGTTTCCTTCAGGGATTTATAGAGCACCTAATCATGGAAATGTCACGTGTGCCACAATGTGGCACGGATAAGGCCGCTGCACCCTAAGGCTTCATGTGTAATTATGACCAGACACAGGAAACATAAGTCTAATATTTCTACCTTTTACCACTTTCTTCTCACTACAATCTGCTTTCCCTCTATGTTGTGGACACTCTGTGTGTTTGGGATATTTATTTCCAGCTATATATTTTCATACTGTCCTCCAAGGATTTCAGTACAATGCCATACTGGTGATGAGAATATAGGAAATTACTTTTGAAATTATGACTCTTATATAGCAATATTATTTGGCTAGATTCTGCAATTTTATGTAGAATCATAGAACTAGATGGAGTTTGTGGTATATTCTGTTCTGAATTTTCAAGTAGGAATTCCCATAACTATTAAATATTTAGTTGGCAAAGTGGGAATAATCATTTAGAAGAAGTGCAGGAAGAAGGAAAACAAATGAGGATACTTATCTAATAGCGCAGTCAATAATTAAAGATTACTCCATGGAACAATGATCATATTTTGTTATGCTATGCATGAGGATGGAACCCATAATGAGTAAGAGATAAAAGCTGAGAGAAGGATTGTTGTTTGGAGTCAGAACGTGAGTTTTGACTCCCATAAGATGCTAATTAAAATATTCTAGAATACTGGCCTGCTATCCACACAAGAGGAGCCCTGGTGGTGCAGTGATTAAGCACTCGGCTGCTAACCAAAAGACCGGCTGTTCTAATCTGCCAGCCACTCTAGGGGAGAAAGATGCGGCAGACTGCTTCCTTAAAGATTACAGCCTTGGAAACCCTATGGGGCAGTTCCAGTCTGTCCTACAGGGTCGCTGTAAGAATCAATTCTGCGGTAATAGGTTTGGTTTGGTTTATCCACAGAAGTATAAAATTGTTATTTGAGAGATCTTTAAAGATTCATTTAAAAAGTATGGAACTATGGCATGTTCATTTAATAATTATTTTGAACATACTGTATGGTATTCTTAAATCATTAAATACGAATACATTATTTCCCAAGCATAATATTTCCTTTAAAAAAGGAGTATGTGTCCTACTTATTTTAAAGCTTCTTAAACCCAATGTATCTGAATATATTTGCCAGCTATTTTGCTGTTCGTTTACTCAATATTAATTCATTAAAGCCATATTTAATGAACATCTACTGTGTTAGGCACTGGGAATATATGGAAAGACAGAGACATTCTCTGTCCTCAATCTTGTATTTTAAACTAAAAAAATGTTGCATGGAGATCTTCAAAATGAGGAAGAATCAGGCTGATTTTGGAGACCCAATTTTTCTCTCTCTCTCTCTCTATATATATATTTGGCTTATTTTGGCTTGAGTTTCGATTAAGCCAGAATTAGATTGAAATTTCATTGTCAGTTAATGGTTAACATTTGATTGTTTTTTATTTAAACAACAGCACTTTTCCCTGGAGCAAGCTGTGCATTTAATTCCATACCACTGTGACAAAAAATAAATCACAATACTGCTTAGGCAAACCATTGCCATGTTCATAAACTAGAAGAAAAAGCAAGTTACATTTGGGGTTGCAATACTCATGACAAGAAAATATAAAGCATAAACTTACTGGACTCTCCTGATTTGAGAAACAAGATTATATTTGTAAAGAACAAACTTAGTTGTGGCTAAAATGTACATGTTATGTGAATTGTAGCTCTTGAAAAATGTGTATGTGGCTTTTCTTTTTTTATAATGATTTCTATACATAATATATAAAATCTGAAATTAAAAAAAAAGGAAACAAAAATTACCTGTAATTCTTCAATGCAAGAACAGTCAGTTACTGATACACACACACACAAACATATTAAAAGAGAGGCTGATTTTAAAGAATTGGCTCACATAATTGTGGACGCTGGCAAGTATGAAATCGTAGAGCAGGCCAACAGGCTGGAAACGCAGGCAGGATTTCTGTGTTATGCTCTTGAAGCAGAATTTGTTCTTTGGAAAACCTCAGGTTTTTACTTTTAAGACCTTAAGGCTCTTGTAGCCACATAGTTATACCCGGTATTTATAACTACCTTATTCTACTGCCCATTCAACTGATTGAATGAGGCCAACTCACTTTATGGAGGATAATCTCCCTTGCTTAAATAATTAGGAATGCTGTTAACATACACAAAACACCTCCACAGCGACATCTAAACTAGTGTTTGGTCATACAACGGCTCACCATAGCCTAACCAAGTTACAAAAAATTAATCATCATAGTCTATCAGTTGTCAACTTGGCAGGCATACATATTTCCTTAAGCCATACTTAATCTCCAAATGAAGACAATAAAAGTCATACTTCTATCTAACATGACACAACTATCCTGCATATAACTGAAAATGAGCTAACCCTTTCTCCAGAAGAAGATGCAAAGTCCTTGGGTGATGTTCACTCTTCTCTTTGATATTCTGTAATTTAAATGCTATCAGGTAAAGTTAACACGGGGTTCCTGAGTAGGGTAAACGGTCAATACGCTTGGCTGCTAAGTGAAAGTTTAGAGGTTCGAGTCCACGCAGAGTTGCCTCAGAAGAAAAGTCTGGCTATCTCCTTTCAAAAAATTAGCCGTTGAAAACCCTATGGAGCACAGTTCTACTCTGACACATGGAGTCACCGTGAACCAGAGTTGATTTGACTGGAACTGGTTACTGGTAAAAGTTAGTACATTTTAATATTACATAATAAAGGGATAAGAGAGAAAATTAAAAAAAAAGATTTTATACACACACACACCCACACACACACACACACACACACCCACAAGTATCTTCATAACAAAATAAGGAAGAAATATTCTTAATAATGACTACTAGTTTCTGCAACTGGCCACATGGTTATACCTGGTATTTACAACTACCTTCTTCTACTATCCATTCCATATTTCCTTTGTGCTCAGTAAACACCTCAGCTGGTTGTGGTTCTTTGCCAGGCGAGGTGACCCAAACCTTTGTTCCAGAGTCTGCACTGTTAGTAGTCCTGCCTGAATTGGGTTGTTGTAGTCCTCATTGACTTTAATCACGGGGCATCGTAGTACTAAGAGATACCCTAGGGATCTCTTGTATTCCAGTCATACTCTTCTTTATCTCCATTGTGCAGAAGCAGTTAAATTTCCCTTTGGTAATTAGGATCAATCACCCCAGCCAGTACAGTAACTTCTTTCTTTGTTTGTTGATTCAGAGACATGAGGATGCCAAAGGATGGCCCGATGGCAGTCTTAACTTCCAGTGCAATGAGATCACTGTTGTGGGTCCTGGTGGAAGCATTTCTCCTTTTCGAACTAACAGTGCTAGACCAGCAGAGTGTAAGTTGCAGTGAAAGGAAGCAAAAATTTTGCTAGTTGATCACTACAAGTAATAGTGTGTAGTGCCATTCCCATTCCTGCCCCATGATTCTTGGACCTATGAATCCTGGCTTTAAAAGAAATAGTATCATATACTGAATGCTGATTTAGAGCATGTATAGCCTCCCAGAGAACATTGCCTTAGCCCTGCATGGTATTGCCATTTAGCTCTAACTGAGTCTTCAAAAGGCCATTCCTTCATTCTTTTAAACCAGCTGCTTAAATATGATGGAGAACACGGTAAGACTAGTGAATTCCGTGAGCATGGACCCATTTCTGAATTTCATTTGCAAGTGAGTTCTTTGATCAGAAGTAATGCTGTGTGGAATATCATTACAGGGGTAAAGGATTCAGTAAGTCCATGCATGGTAGTTTGACAGAAACACTGTGTGCAAGGAAGTCAAATCCATATCCAGAGTAAGTGTCTATTCCAGTAAAAACAAAATGTTGCCCCTTCATTGATGGAAGCAATCCAATATAATAAATTTGCCACCAAGTAGCCAGCTGATCACTGCAGGGAATGGTGACTCATGAGGGACTCTGTATTGGTCTCTGATGCTGGCAGATTGAGCACTCAGCTGTGGCTATAGCCAGGTTTTCCTTGCTGAGTGGAAGTCCATGTTCTTGAAGCCATGCTCCATCCCTGTTACCATGGTCACTTTGGTCATGGGCCCATTGAGCACTGACAGAAGTGACTGGGGAAAGTGTCTGACTGGTATCTGTAGAGTGGATCATCCAGTCTACTTGATTATTAAAATCCTTCTCTGCCAAGCTCACCTTTTGGTGAGCATTCACATGGGACACATATATCTTTGTGTTTTTTGCCTTTACATGAAAAGATGATGTCATAGGCTGTATTTGTTTTTGTGTGTGTAATTTGTGACAGATGGCCAAAGGGCAGTTACGCATACCTCTTGGTCTTAGCTGTACAGTCATTAATTACCTAAACTAACAGTGCCTCTGTTTCTGAGTGTGAAGGATTTCCTGTCACTTGCACAGAGAATAAACTCACCTCTGATCCATCATTGGCCAGGTTCTTATCACTATTTATTCATATACACTCAGCCAATATTACTGTTTTGATCAAGGTTATTTCTGAACTCTTATAAAGTAACCATTTCATCCAGTTAGAGGAGAATGTTAGCTTTGGAAATTGAAGCAGGTAGCAATTTACTTAATTAATTCCAAGAAGACCCTAGACTCTTAGGCCTAGCACAATGAGCCATATAAAATGGCAAGGCCTGTGGTTCTATGGACAGCCCTGAGTTTTAATCTTAGCAGAATCGCTTACTACATGTTTGACCCTGAATGATTCATTTAATGTCTTTAGACTCAGTTTCCTCTACTTTAAAATCTACATACCTACAGGTAGCTTTGGAGAAAGTAGTAGAAGCAATCGTTGTAATTCCTTTATAACACTGGCTCATGCATAAACAGCACGCAACAAGTGTTGATAACGATGATTAGTGTGATCGAGTCCTCTAGGGATTAGACCTACTTTCTGGAGCTCAACAACAGATCAGTTACAGACGAGAGACCATAAGAGCATACGGTAGAAAGACAAATGATTCCCTGCGAGGACAGTAATGAAATCTGTAACGGTGTCATTTTATAGCATTATCATTCTTCTTCTAAATCTCACTCAACAACAAATCAGTAATACAGACTATTTTAATTATATAGGCCCTGTGGTAAGTAATAAATGGTTGTTCATAAACACTCCCAGTGATTTTCATGAGCTAAAGATAAGTCTGTGGAAGTGGGCTTCTGGTTTTTTGAATGGAGCTCACAGATGGCCAGTTGATTATGAAGCATCTGTCGGTAAAGGCTAGTCTTCAAAGGAGGCTGTGGGGGCCTCTCTTAATGGTAATGAAATCCACTAGATTGGTGTGTTTCAGAAATACAGATCAATTTCACTTGTGATATAACATACCTGTCCAGTATTACTAAACATAAATAGATTTCTATTATTTTCCTCTCACTATGGAGTTTCTTTTATTTACTAAGGTTTTCTCTCAAGTTAGATCAAAGAGTGATCAAATAGATTTTTTCTGTTTTTTTACTAAAATGTTGATAGTTGATGGATTTGTGCAATTAGCTTAGAGCTGTTGAAGCCACTTTATATTAACACATGCAATTAAAATAAAATAAGATGAGAGATGATTTAAGTAAAAACATATACATATTTTAATTTTTGTTCCAATCTTGTATGCTTAGCCATATAGAGATAACTTAAAAACAATATTTCTTTTAAAAAGAAATATTAAACTTTCAGCTTTAATTTTAAAAGCACGTTGGTTTTTACCCAAACACATTGCCATTGAGTCGATTCCAACTCATAGTGACCCTATAGGACAGAGTAGAACTGCCCCATAGTGTATCCAAGGAGTGGCTGGTGGATTTGAACTGCCAACCTTTTGGTCAGCAGCCAAATGCTTAACCACTGTGCCACAAGTTAATTAAAATAGCATAATACAGAAGCAAGTAATAGTTCAGATAATGAGCTGCACAAAAATCAACCTTCTTCCTTTTTCCTGCTATCGTCTGTGTATGATAAAGCTAATGTTTATCACTAATTCCAGAGTAACACTTCTAGCTCCAAAAGCAAAAGGAAACTAGAAAAGCAGAATGTTTTCCCCAAACTAATTGCACTTTAAACCAAGCAATCCCTCAGGGTACTAGAGAAAGAAGTAAAATTTATACGAATGGTTAATGTCTTGTTACAGAGGGCATGAAGTGGAACTATTTCAATTTAGTCCACTAATGTTTAATTGATTGTTATTTGCATGGAATTTGGCTGAAACTGACCTTAACACAATGTAAGAAGATAGATGTCTCTAAAGCACATCAACGTTTATAATAAAATTGTAGCAAAGAATGTTTAATTTTACTTCAAAGTATAAAATATTTCAAAACCCTAAAATTATGTAAAAGGGCTGTTTTATTACAAAGAATTCATATTTTAATTATAAGCCACCAGTATTTGCTCATTACAAATTCTCTCAAGGCATTTTATTAGAATTAACTTTTTAGTAAGTTCAATTCAAAATGAATGAATTAATTAACTCATTCATTTATCTGTACAGTAAATGTTTACAAGCCCTACTATGTGCCAGGTACTTTTCTAAGTGATAAAAATTAACACTGTCTCATATATAATAAAAATAGCCGTCATTTATTAGCTTCCATTACTATTTTTCAATTATGATTACATTGTTAATATAGTAGTGGCCGTAGAACAAAGTAGCTAAGCATGTGGATTCTTAAACCAGATTCACCAGTTGTTGTCCAGTTGGTTCTGACTTACGCAACTCCATGGGTATCAGAGTAGAACTTTGCTCCATGGGTTTCAATTGCTGAATTTTTGGAGGTAGATCGCCAGATCTTTCTTCCGAGGCAACTCTGGGTGAACTTGAACTGTCAACCTTTTGGTTAGCAGCCAAGTGTGTTAACCGTTTGCATCACCCAGGGACTTTCCCCTTACTAGCTATCTAACCTTATTTCTTAACCTCTCTGTGCCTTACTTTTCTCATCTATACAATGGAGAAAAGATAGCACATACATTTTCAGGTTGCTGTGAAGGTTAAATTAGATAATGCATGAGAAATATTTAAAACAGTATCTGGACCCTTTTAAGTATTTAATATATTCCAAGTATTATTACTCTTACTCTGTTATCTCTAATCTGTGCATTAATCCTGAAAGGTGGGAATTAGTACTGTTATAGGATAACTTTAAGTCACAGAGTTCAAGGGACCTGCCCAAAATTGAATGGGGATTAACTACCAGAGTTCGGAGTCAAACTCACATCTGTCGACTTCCAAAGCCCAAGCTCTATTCCTGTAACATCGAATATCAAGTTTTCTACTTACTGAGCTTACTTCTTTTACTATGGATGGTGTCATTGTTAAGGTTGTGTGACAACTTGGCTGGGCCATGATTCTCAGTGGTTTGGCAGTCATATAATGATGTGATCACTTCCATGATGAGGTTTGATATAATGTGATCACCTCCATGATGGGATATGCTGTGAGTAGCCAATCAATTGAAAGGTAATTTCCTTGGGGGTGTGGCCTACATCCAATGTAGGTGGACTCTCTGGTAAGGTTCCCTCTGGATCTTGCAGCTGGCTCCTGTTCATCTGATCTCCAGTTCTTGGTTCTTGGGACTTGAACTAGCAGCTTACCTGCTCTCTTGCCTGCCAATCTTTGGACTTGTCTGTCTTCACAGCCTGTGAGCAACAGTCCTGCTGTCTGACCTGCTGATCTTGGGTTTGCCAGCCCCTGTGGCTATGTGAATCAGGAGACGCCTCCAGCCTGCACCATGGGCTTGGGACAGTCCAGCCTCTACAGCTGTGTGGGCCATTTTCTTGATATAAATCTCTCTATATAGATATTTATATGCTTTACTGGTTTTGCTTCTCTAGAGAACCCAGCCTAAGACAGATGGAAATATTCATTCCAGGTCTTTGGGAAACTGAGAACTATTCCTAATATATGTTTGCATATTAGGTGAGTATATGTAAGTGACAAGCATACTTACATACATTAGAAAAAGCTCTGGTATCAAATAGACTACATTTGTGGAAAGAGGCTGTGGAAAAGCTCAATACCATCAGTCAGAACAAGGACAAGTGACTGAAGAATGGACCATCAACTACTCATACACAAGTTCAAGTTGAAGCTGAAGAAAATAAAAACAAGTCCATGAGAGCCAAATTACGACTTTGAGTATATCCCACCTGAATTTAGAGACAATCTCAGGAATAGATTTGATGCATTGAACACTAATGACTGAAGACCAGACGAGTTGTGGAACGACATCAAGGACATCATACATGAAGAAAGCAAGAGGTCATTAAAAACACAGGGAAGAAAGAAAATGCCAAAATGGATGTAAGAAGAGACTCTGAAACTTATTCTTGAAGGTCAAGTAGCTAAAGTGAAATGATGAAGAAATGATGAAGTAACAGAGATGAAGAGAAAATTTCAAGTGGCAGATCAAGAAGAGAAATTAAAATATTATAATGAAATGTACAAAGACCTGGAGTTAGAAAACCAAAAGGGAAGAACACACTCAGCATTTCTCAAGCCAAAAGAACTGAAGAAAAAATTCAAGTCTCAAGTCGCAATAGTGAAGGATTTTATGGGCAAAATACTGAACGACGCAGGAAGCATCAAAAGAAAATGGAAGGAATACACAGAGTCACTATACCAAAAAGAATTGATTGACATTCAGTCATTTCAGGAGGTAGCATATGATCAAGAACTGATAGTGCTGAAGAGGTCCAAGCTGCACTGAAGACATTGGCAAAAAACAAAGCTCCAGGAATTGACAGAATACCAGTTGAGATGTTTCAACATCCAGATGCAGTGCTGGAGGTGCTCACTCATCTATGCCAAGAATTTAGGCCAACCCGCTGGGGAAAAAACAAACAAACTATTGCTGTTGAGTCAATTCCAACTCATAGCCACCCTATAGGACAGAGTTGAATGCTCCATAGGGTTTCCAAGGAAGAGCTGGTGGATTTGAACTGCCAATCTTTTTGGTTCACAGCCCTAGCAAGCCGTGGCTCTTAACCACTGTGCCACCAGGGCCCGAACCCACTGGAAGAGATACATATTTTTATGCCTATTCAAAAGAAAGATGTTTAAAACTTATGCAGAAATTATCAGACAATATCATTAATAGCACATGCAAGTAAAATTTTGCTGAAGATCATTCAAAAGCAATTGTAGCAGTGCATCGACAGAGAACTGACAGAGATTTAAGCCAGATTCAGAAGAGGACTTGGAACGAGGGATATCATTGCTGGTGTCAGATGGATCATGGCTGAAAGCAGCAAATACCAGAAAGATGTTTACCTGTGTTTTATTGACTATGCAAAGGCATTCAACTGTTGGATCATAATAAACTATGGATAACATTGCAAAGAATGGGAATTCCAGGACAATTAGCTGTGCTCATGAGGAACCTGTACATAGATCAAGAGGCAACTGTTCGAACAGAACAAGGGAATACTGCATGGTTTAAAGGCAGGAAAGGTGTGCATCAGGGCTGTATCCTTTCACCACACTTATTCAATCTGTATGCTGAGAAAATTATCCGAGAAGCTGGGCCATATGGAGAAGAATGAGGCATCAGGATTGGAGGAAGACTCATTGACAACCTGCATTATGCATGTGACACAACCTTCCTTGCTGAAACAGAAGATGTCTTGAAGTACTTACTGATGAAGATCAAAGACTACAGTCACCAGTATGGATTACACCTCAACATAAAGAAAACAAAAATCCTCACAACTGGACTAATAAGCAACTTCATGACAAACAGAGAAAATACTGAAGTTGTCAAGGATTTCATTTTACTTGACTCCATGATCAATGTCCATTGAAGCAGCAGTCAAGAAATCAAATGATGTATTGCATTGGGCAAATCTGCTGCAAAAGACCTCTTAAAAGTGTTAAAAAGCAACGATGTCACTTTAAAGACTAAGGTGCATCTGACCCAAGCCATGGTGTTTTTAATTGTCTCATATGCATGCAAAAGCTGGACAATGAATAAGGAAGACAGAAGAATTGATGCCTTTGAATTATGGTGTTGTTGAAGAATATTGAATATAGCATGGACTGCCAAAAGAATGAACAAATCTGTCTTGGAAGAAGTACAACCAGAATGCTCCTTAGAAGTAAGGATGGTGAGACTAAGTCTCACATACTTTGGACATGTGGTCAGGAGGGATCAGTCCCTGGAGAAGATCATCATGCTTGCTAAAGTATAAGGTCAGTGAAAAAGAGGAAGACCCTCAACGAGATGGATTGACACAGTGGCTGCAACAATGGGCTCAAGTGTAACCAGGATCATGAAGATGGCACATGACTGGGCAGTGTTTCATTCTGTTGTACGTAGGCATGTTATGAGTCAGAAACGACTCGATGGCACCCAACAACAACAAATTCTTACTGTGATTTGTTTATTTATTTTCAATTTCCACTCATTATCTCACTTTCTGTGGGGTACTCTGTCACTTTTTTATTCACACCTTTTGTCACCCTGTTTTTCTTTCTTTTCAAACAAAATTTTCTAAAGTTCCTGACAAACAACAAAGGTTGAGAGTGGGAGGAGCGATGCTCACAGCCAAGGAAAGAATATGAAATGGCATAAAAAATAAGTATCAGACTTAATTTTTCTTTTGGTTTCTTAGCCAGTTTTTACTTAACCTTTTTATGTGACCCTGACCTATCATACATGCGTGTATAATTAATCTCTTCCCCCCCGACGTGAAACCCATTACTCATATCTCATCTTTTCTATTACATATTCTATCACATTTCTTTTTTCCTAAAAGTAATAAAAAAAACTATTCTTAAAGAAAGCAGCAATACCTATTTTATTTTTTAGATACTTTATAGGAAGTCAGAAAGCATAATCTAGGAGCACACTGGATTTGTGATAAATGGTATGTGTGCAGAGGTGTGCATGGGTGTTTGATTATTCTACATCTTGCTTATTTATGGTTGGGCAAAGTTAAGATTTGGAGAACAAGAAGCTTAAGTCTTGTAACAGCTACGTAATTTTCCATTTAACACAGAAGCAGGTAGTCTTCCTTGAATATATTAGGGATTGTGGATTTTGAGACAATGATATTTAGACTTCATAGCACTTGATATCAAATTCTTTATAAATCAACTTCGTGTCTCTCGTTACCCTAAATAGTTTCGTTATATTTGCAGTAATAAGTGAGAAGGAGATATCTTATGTCCTTATTCTTTGATACCTCTAGAATAAGATATTTAAGATTTAAAAAGCTGAGAATTTCTCAACAACCAGACTCAATTAAGCCACTGCTTGGAAAACACCTTTAAGGAACCCATATGAATCTTTTATTGTTATAAACAAGAACAATGAAATATCTTGTTTAGCCTATTTATCTTTATAAGATAAAAACAAACATACAGCTTTTTACAAAAATTTTCAAACTCTTGTAAATGCCCCTTAAAGGAAGTTAATGCAAGGGAGACTTATTAATGTTTTCTGCCTCAACTTCTTTCAAAAGCTGGAAGTACAGGGAATAAGGTACCTCATTCCAAGTGCATATTAAAAAGGACATTTTATTAAACTGCCACATAGACATTTGTAAATGCAGGAAAATGGATGATTGAGTCATATACTTTTCAGGGATTTTCAATCAACTGATGAGTTCATTTTCAAAATGTAATTTAATTTAAAATAGTAACTATTTTCTTGATAATACAGAAATGAATTTATAATGTAGCAAAAAGCATTCCCCCAGAACAAGATGTCTAAATTGCTTAAATAAGGACAACTTTAAAAGTGTGTGTGTGTGTGTGTGTTTTGCGGATGGTACAATGCACAAACTGTGTAAGCCCCTGTGGAAGTGGAAAAATGACAAAGACACTAACACATTCTTTTTCAAGGGTTCAAAGATTACGGAAGATGCTAAATACATACCTAGAGAACATTTATTCAAGGCAAGCTACGGACAATGCTTACTTACACTCAAGCGGATTTTACAGTGGGATAAAAATGACAAACAACTCTACCTGGATTCAATTGCTGCTCTGTGATTTGCTAACTGGTGAAATTTACTCGGTCTCTCCCGAAGAATCAGTCTCCACAAGGATCGTAATAATGTTAATGACAACAATAGTAGTCTCATCCACTAACGTGAACAGTGCTTCTTATTACCAGGTTCTCTGCTGATAGCTTTTCATGCACTCTGTCTTTTTTATTATTATTTAATTTTATTTTGGTGAAAACATACACAGCAAAACCCACTCCCATTCCACAGTTCCCAGACATAATGATCAGTGACACTGGTTACATTCTTCACGCTCTGTCCACATTCTTGTTATTTCTGTTCTAGTTGTTTTACTTCCATTTACTTAATCTCCATGTGCCTCAACCTTTACATCCAAGCTTTAAAATAGCTATTGACCTCTTGGTCTTATGTATATAATTTTTTTTTTTTCATATGCAGTACTCAAGGGCGACAGTCGTTATGCTTCGGGATAAACTCTTACTTAGTTTAAAGGTGACTCCATGGGTAGTTTCAATTCTAGGCTTGAAGAGCAACTCAGGGCCATAGTCGTGGGAACTCCTCCAGCCTCAGTAGGTCCAGTAAGTCTAGATTCTTCAAGAATTTAAAGTTCTGTTTCACATTTTCTCCCTTTTCATCAGGATTCATTTATTGTGTTCTTCATCAGGGCATTCAGCAGTGGTGACCAGATACTATCTAGTTCTTCTGGTCTCAAGGTGGGGGAGGCAGTGGTTCATGTAGACTATGTCTTTTTTAAATGAAGTATAGCATACATAGAAAAACACACAAATTCTAGTTGCTCAGCTCTATGAATTTTTACAAAGTGAAAACCTCAGTGTTTATTAGCATTCAGATCAAAAACCGAGTATTACTAGGACCCCAGAGGCTCCAGACGATCCTCTGTGACACCTTCAGATCTCTAAGCCACACTCCCAGCAAAGATAACCATTATCTTCACCTTCTGCACCATACACCAGCTTTGTCTGATTTTGCGTTAGGTATTTTCATCCTCTCAGCAGCCCTTAAGTGTAAACAAAAGTCAATTTTCTTCCCATACCCTACTGCATTAATAAAGTCGAAGGAGATTAATTCCCATTAGAAGGCAAAGGGGATTGTTTCCTGGAAAACTGATCCACTGAGAGGAATACTGGATTGGAATGTAAAAACTTGGCTTGAATCCTGATTCTATTTTCTCGCCAGCATTAGAATCAAGGGCAATATATTTAACGTCTCTGGTCCCTAATTTCCTCCTATTTTAATGGGACTGTTGTAAAGGCTAAACTGGATGGGGCCTGTGGAAGCACTTAGTAAACTGTAAAGCACTATACAAATGTCGGATATGAGGAGCAGCAGCAGCTGTAGTAGTATTCCAAAAGAGAGAGAGAGCACCTGCCTGCACGCACACATGGGAGAGTGAGCTTTGGGCAAAGATGGAAAGTAGGAAGTGTGTTCAGGAAATGCAAACGCTGTATATGGATAACGTCACAGTTACAGGCAGTGTTAGGTACATGATAGAGAGATAAATTATGGGAGGTAAGATTAAAATCTAACTCTGGGTAGTGTAGATAGTTCAGCTCTCAACTATTAACTGAAGGGTTGGCAGTTCAAACTCACCCAGAGCCGCCTGGGAAGACAGGCCTTGAGATCTGCTTCTGAAAGGTTACAGCCTTAAAAGTTCTATGGAGTAGTTCTATTCCACACACAGGGGGTCACCATGAGTTGGAGTCGACTCCATGGCAACCAACAACAACAGATTAAAAGTGTAGTTTGGGAACATATTGAACCAATCCTCTTTTCAATATGCAACATGGCCTGAACAAAAACAAACCAAACAAAACGTATTACCTAAACTTATTCTTACTTGCTTATTTGATAGTAATTGATAGCACTTTTTAGAAATTTAGATATGGAAAACATTTTTTATTAATTTAAAACCAAAACTAATCTTAGTTTCTTCAATCTCTGAACTTCGGAATCTGAAGGTAGTACAAGTCCAGACCCTTGGATGGCTTTCTTCTCCTTGAAGAGCCTGGTGTGAGGGAGAAGAGAAAGAAGGAAATATCATCTACACACTTTTCCTGTGGCTGCTGAAAAGCATAAGTTGGCAAGCAGGAGGTAAGTTTTGACCTACCACCTGATCAAGTGTTTGAGAGACCATGGCTCTCAAACTGAAGTATCCATAAGAATCCCTTGGATTGCTTGTTAAAACGTAGGTTCTGGGCCCTAACTTTAGAGATTCTAATTAATTACATATCTTAAGGGGCTTAGGTGATTCTGGTGTAGATGTTCCAGAAACCACACCTTGACCATCACTGACAAAGCAACTCAATACCCTGGTTCTCATTTTAGGGAAGAGAGGACCTGAAAAACAGGCAACTTAGGCTCAAAGTGAGAGAGAGAGAGAGGGAAAGTAGGGACGCTCAGTGGAGCTTGGGAAGAGAGAGAAGGGTAGGAGAATGGATGTTCAAGTTAGCCAGAAAAGAACAGTGTCTGAGAGAAAGCGCCAAGCCCCAACAGAGCAATAAAATGCCGTGTGAGAATCTGACAACTGCAAGAAAGTGTGTAGGGAGAAATATTGCAGAAGAGTAAAATTAAAGAAATTTAGGGAAGGAAGCATTCAGGGGACTGTTGGAGCAGCTCTCTTTACTAACAAATGGCACTTGAGAAATGTAAAAGAAATCTATAAGCCCTGCAATTTATGCACACAAAGAAGAAAAAAAGAAAAAAGAAGATGCAGTTCAAAGACACGGCATCAGCCATATGTATCGAGAGGTTGTGTGCTAAGACTGAGGCAGACCCAGGGTTTGTGGGCCTGGAATGCATTCAGATTCGAGGGACCCTCTCTAACAATAAAAAATACATGTAAAACACCAAACAAACAAACAAAAAAATCCATTGCCGTCCAGTCGATTGCAACTCATAGTGACCCTGTAGGACAGAGTAGAACTGCCCCATAGGGTTTCCAAGGAGCGGTTGGTGGATTCGAACTGCTGACCTTCTTTTTAGCAGGTGTAGCTCCTAACCACTTCGCCACCATGGCTCCACATGTAGAATAGGAATACAAAATTAAATATGCAAACCTATGCTTACTTAGGATGAGAAAATAAATCACAAAAATTGTACGTTTTAAAAGCTGACGTAATGCCATAGACATGGTGATGGAAAAATTTGGAAACAGTGATGGTGGTTGCCCAACATGATGAACATAAGTAATGTCACTGAATTGTACACGTAAAAAACGTTGTGTCAGCAAATATTTTCTTACATATATTTTCACTCCTACACTAAGACTCCTAATACTAAAAACAAACTATGAACAAAGACAACCGCAGCTATCACAACACTCAGAATAGTAACTTGTAATAATAGCCACAGTAACCAGCAAGTGTCTATAATATTCTTTTCCCACATTTGGTTTTTTGGATATTCTTTGGTCAATTTATCTTATATTGTCTAATATAGTTTATTGAAACAGAAAAGAGATCATTAATTCTTTTCTCCAGCATGATTTATTGAATTTTCACGATTATTATTAGTATTGTTGTTGCTGCTGCTGTTGTTAATTTAGAAAAGTTTCTTTCAACTTCAAAACTCTTCTTCGGTGATGCCACATCTATAACTCCCTTTGCAGATCCTAGCTCAGATCAGTTTCCTGCTTGGGGGTAGACCACAGAGAACTCCAGTCCTTCCATCTCTCTTGGGTCCTGATGCTCTGGCTGCTTCAGCAGCAGGCCCACCTGTGTCAGATCTTCTGTGCTGTTCAGTTCTGCTCTCTACCTGACACCCCCTCTTCCCACCAGGCTTGTGCGGAGAGGTTGTGTGTGAGGTGAGATGGTCAGGAAATCAGGATTATAGACTCCTCCTTACGAAAAGCGGGAATTAGAGCAAGGTCTTCAGATCCCTTTTTCTTGGGTTCAGGGATAACATCTTGATATTCAGAGAGGCCCATATAGGAATGTTGTCACTAGGGGCGGTAGGGGGTGGTGTGGATGCTGACCTACAACCTTGAGACCATCAGCAGAGCAAGGTAGGCCCCAGACTGGACAGGGGCCACATCCCCTCCACATTCTTGGAGGAGAATTCTCCATTCTGGAAAGAGGCCATGGAGAATTGGTGAAAGTTTCTGAAGTTTAAGGTTGTTGCTCTTACAGGATTCCCAGCTTTGACTAAAACCCAGGTAAGGAAGGAATGGAAACAAAGTTGAGCAATTATTGTATGGCTGCTTATAGTTGTATCTGGTCAGCAATGCAGTTGATTAAGATTGCAGTTTCTCCAAATGGCAATTAGGTGTTTGCTAACGAAAACCTATTGGTTTTAAATATTGCTTTGAATCCCTGAGGAACCAATTGGTATGCCACACATTCCCAAATTTCAATAGACCCCAGAGGCCACCTGCATCATGGACTCATGCCCAGACAGGGAAGAAATAAATGATTGGGTTATCTAGCACCACTATGAGCCTTGAAGAACACAGTGCTCAGATCCCCTTCCTGGGCACAGAGGCTTAAAGAAGCCATTCAGATCCCCATAGAAATATAATTTATATGATTATAATGCTTAAAAGCACAGTCTCATGGGGAAAAAATAACCCTATTTATTATTAACCCTGGTCACACAGTGGTTAAAAACTCAGCTAAAAACTCAAAAGGTTGGCAGTTTGAATCTACCAGTTGCTCCTTGGAAACCTTAAGGGGGAATTCTACTCTGTCCTATAGGGTCACTCTGAGTCTGAATTGACTCGACCGCAACAGGTTTGGTTTATACCAAAACCTCCAAATGAAGATCTACTTCTTGCCATCAAAAGATTATATAATTTACTTCAAATTAAAGAAAGACATAACCAATCTGTTATTTCAATGGTGCACATCATGCTTTTTCCCCCCTACAATTTGTATAATTATTGACAAAATGACATACTTAAATGTCTTACAGTTGTATTGTATCACATTCTATTTTCCGAGGACTTTCAGAAAGTTTTTTCTCAACTTTGTGTTCTAAATTGTAGGTTATCATAATCACCACTAATGATTTGTTCCATTGATTGAACCACTTAAGGGACTCTGCCAGTAAAATGATGAGCAATTTTTAGGGGATAATCTATGAAAAAATTGAAGTCTTCAGAAAAACTGACTGTGAGTAATAATTCTAATTGTATTTGACTGACAGAAAGAATTCCTCTTGATGAGTTGGTGTAGGATCTAAAGCAGTGTTATCATTAATCTGATTTTTCCATCCCCACTGAAGTCAAAATAAAATTATACTATGGGAAGAATGGAGAATGGAGACAAAAAAGCTTGACTTTTTGAAAGGTATACTGTTGTTAAAGAACAAAAAATAGTATTTTGAAGTCCTAGACATACATTGTGGTCTTAGTATCAATGCCCAATATGGTGGCTGGCCTCTTGATCAGTGGTCTCACCAAAGAGTATTTTGGCACTGTGAGTATGGGGTTGGGGTGATGTGTGGAGGGAAATTGGGAGAGTGCAGCTGAAGCATGGTCACATTCTGCATCAGTGTCTCCTTCCCCAAATCCCTAAAGCCACCTATGGATATTCATGTCTCCTCAAAATAAATACACAGTCTAGTTAAGATTCATATGCTTGCTATGCAGATTCAAAATCAAGATAAGTCTTCTAGCTTCTGTCTTCCAATCAGATTCCCACCAGATTCCCTTAACTTCTATACAGAAATTCTGGAGCTGCCACTGATTGTTACTTATTTCCAGGACAAGTCCTGTGTAGACATGAGAAATGAACAATGATTTCTTTACTGTAATTCCAACCCCTATTCTTTATGGAAATCAATGAATCAATAAAATCTATTAAATTTCTAGGTGGTGCCTGGCTAGGTCACAACCATAATGTCCACCTGGAAAACGTGAGCAGCTTTTGTGTTTGTACTAGTTGCAATAGCATTAAGTCAGGGAGGAATAGTTTTTTTTTTTATCATTTATAACTTTGCAGACTTTGATATTGCTCTCTAGCATGTTAGAAAAGAGGAGTTTGCCATATTACATTCCCTTGAGTAGAGAGGTAATAATTGAACTTTTCATTAATAATAACTAGAGATTTATAGAGACAGTTGCACTATACTATATCAAGACTGTTGGTATAGAGACTTGTAAGTTCTCAATATTTATTACACATTAATAGTTTATATTATAAAACTCAGTAGTATTTAAATATTTCACATTTATCTTATTTTGATCTGCATAAAAGTATAAGGTGTTGTATATATACTTCCCATTTCATAGATGAGGAGCTCGAGGATCTGAATAGTTAAGAAACCCAGTTACATAAAATTGGAGTCTTAAAACTCCAAGTACAGGATGGTTTTTGTTTCACCATATTGAGCCTATGAGAGTCACTTCTGTTCCCAAATTTGACCACAACCCTCTTCCCTACTTAGGTTTGACCTTCTCATTCTTCATTTTTTATTTTGCTTTTCCTTACATGTTTTTCCCCATCATCCCTATAAACTAGTTCGAATTTCAATTTTAGGAAAAACTCCTCAACATCCAGGAAGGAAAAGGAAAACAGAAAGCAATAATTACAATTTCCAAGCTATGTTATTGATATTACATAAAGTATAAAAGAGTATATTTCTTTAGGATATTTGTTACTCGGTCTTTGCAACAGACATTTCAACATATTGAAGTTATGTCTCCAAGTTGTCCTTGTGTTTTCCAATGACGTTATCCCACTCTCAGGAGCCCTGCTCTCATTTTGCCAGCTGATTTAATGATGTCTATATAAAGTGTTGAGAGTGACACAGTGCATTGCATTAGTTACAGAGAGGTCATCAAAAATATAGATGGCAAGGAGCAATCAATACATGTCTATTACACACAGATGGAAGGGAAGTGTTTAAGACAACAGTTCTATCATTCAAAGGTGTTTATATATTCTCAAAGCAGCTGTCTTTAAAAGAATCAGTTTTTGAAGGGGTTAGGGCCTTATCACTTTAGAAGTGTTTGGCCATTCTATAACTTTTACAAACACCTGAATGTCATTTCTCATCTGTGAAGTTCTCTCTCAGCTTAACGGGTGCCTAGAGTAAGAACTGCAAAAATGACAACTGCTTTTTCTTTGACAGAGTTAGTTGCATAAAAGTTCAAATTTTGTTGAATTTGTAATTCACAAGTATCTATAAAAATAAAATGTCAGGTTTCAAAAATAGTAAGCACATTAATTAAAGAGCATTTTTTAAAAAAATAACTAACCTCAGCAGTAAGGAAAATAACTTGTTTCTACAAGAGACTTAATAATTGAACAGGAGTATAAATGGGTGGGTGGGAATGAGTATGGGCTCTTTCAAGCTGGATAATAACAGCTCTGATGTGAAACTAACTCAGGCTTTTCACCAGAGCTTGACATGGTAGAATTAACAGCCTCAGGGCCTTATCAGTTCTTGCTGAGACTTACTATAGTTATCGGCCATACCTGAATCTCACTGGCATACCATGATGCTTCTATTTTAATATAGTATTGTTCCAATGACATTGACTTTTAGCTGTGTTGAAAGACTTGCACTGTATATTGTCAGATTGACCTGACTTACTTTGATTTATACCGATGTGAAATTTTACCTTACAACTTGTTTTTCTTAAAATCTTATTGGTGGGTTCAACCAGGGATTGAACAGCCCCATAAAACAAAACTGGACTAATGAGGCATGGCAGTCCAGGGACAAGGACTAGAAGGCAGGAGGGGACAGGAAAGCTGGTGATAGGGAACTCAAGGTTGAGAAAGGACAGTGCTGACATGTTGTGGGGTTGTTAACCATTGTCATAAGGCAATACATATACTGTTTGATGAGAAACTATTCCGTTCTGTTAATTTTCATCTAAAGTACAAAAAAAAAAAAAAATTATCTATGTGAGATCAAATTGACAACAGCAACTCAAAAGTTTTGATGGGATATGCACCCAATGACAAGGCTCCAAAATACATAAAACAAACTCTAAAAACACTGAAAAGAGAAATTGACAGTTCCACAATAATAGTAGGAGACTTCAACACACCACTCTCAGTAAAGGACAGAACAACTAAGACGAAAC
>NW_004444088.1:1208504-1225746 GCF_000243295.1 Trichechus manatus latirostris
TGGGAAGCCTAGGGGGCAGGGAGTTGAAGATAATGGTGATGGAATAATTTGGAAAAGGATAGTGAGAATAGCAGCACAACTGGAAGAACATAATCGATGTCACTGAATTGTACATGTAGAAATTTTTGAAATGATGTCTCTTTGGTTATGTATATTTTCACCAAAAAAGAAAAAATTTCCTCCAAGTTTGAGAAGGGAGAGTGTTCACATGTTGTGGGTTTGTTGACCAATGTCATAAAACAATATGTGTACTGACTGTGTAATAAGAAACTATTTGTTCTGTAAACTTTCACCTAAAGTACAATGAAAAAAAAATCTTATTGGTGGTATAATTGACGTATAATCAGTGATACAAAATGATGGACAAATACATTAAAATGATGGACTTATATATCACTTCCAAAAGATTCCTTATATCTTTGTTTACATCCTCCATCCCTCTCTTCTCTGCCACATCAACTGCTTACCCTTAGCAACTACTAATCTGCTTTAAGTTACTATATTAGTATGCAGTCTATAGAATTTAACATAAATGGAATCATAAAATATTTACTCTTCTTCGTCTCAGTTAAGGAGCATTCTTGGTGCAGGCTGCTCCTTGGGAGGAAGATATGGCAGTCTGCTTCCCTAAAGATTACAGCCTTGGAAACCCTATGGGGCGGTTCTACTGTGTCCTATATGTTGCTACAAGTCTGAATCAACTCAAAGACAATGGTTTTTTTGTGTAAATTATTTTGCTCAGAAATTATTTTGAGATTCAGTGACGTTGATGAGTATATCAATAGTTCATTCCTTTATATTGCTGAGTAGTATTCCATTGTTTATAATGTTTACATTCCATTGTTTATATGACAGTCTGTTTATACATTTGCTTATTGATAGACATTTGGAATGCTTCCAGTTTTTTGTTGTTACATATAAAACTGCTATACGCATTCATATTCAAGTCTTTATGTGGACGTATATTTCCATTTTCTTGGGTAAATACCTAGAAATGGAATGTCTGGATCATATGGCAGGTTTATGTTTAACATTTTGAGAAATTTCCAGATTGTTTTCCAAATTGGTTACGCCATTTTCCATTCTCACCTGTAGTACATTAGAGTTTCAGTTGTTCTGTATCTTTGACGAGAGTTAGTATGATCAGCCTTGTTAGTGTTAGACCTTCTAATCGGTGTGTAGTGGCATCTGATTGTGGTTTAAGCTGCATTTCTCTTTTTCATGTGTTTCTTTGCCATCCATGTATCATCATCAATAAAGTGTCTATTCTCATCTCTTGCTGATTTTTATTTTTCAGTTGTCTGTTTTCCTACTATTAGCTCTAAGAATTCTTAATATATTCAGGATAAAAATCTTTTATTAAATTTTTGATTTGCAAAAATTTTTCCAGTCTGTGGCTTTTCTTTTCATTAACATTTCAAAAATTCATTAACATTTTTCAAAAAGCAAAAGTTCTTAATTTAGATGAAGTCCAATTTTTCAATTTGTTCTCTTACGGATCATGCTTTGGTGTTTTATCTAAGACATATTTGATCAAAAAAGATTTTATCACCTCTTTCCAGAAATTTTATAGTTTTAGTTTCATATTTAGGTATGTGATAAATTTTTATGTAATTTTTATATATGGTATGAGGTATATAGCAAAATTTACTCTTTAATTTTTTGGGGGACTGCATTGAATCTATAGATCTATAGATGAATTTGAGGGAGAATTAACATCTGAACAATATTCTAAACCTCGGATACGTTATATCTGTCCGTTTATTTATGATTATTAATTTATCTCAGCAAAATTGTATAGTTTTCAGAGTATAGATCTTGCACAACTTTTGTAAGTTTATCACCAAGTATTTCATATTTTGATATCATGTAAATTACATTGTTTCTTTTACTTCAGTTTCTGATTGATCATTGCTAGTATATAGTAGTGCAACTGATTTTTATACGTTAGTCTTGTGTCCTGCAACCTCACTAAATTCACTGTTAGCACTAATAGCTTTTTGGGAAACTTTATAGGCCATTTTTCATAGATAATCATTCTATAAATAAGAACAGTTTTACTTCTTTTCCAATTTCTTGCCTAGTTGGATTGGTTACTGTGGGCAGTGCTCTATTGAACTAAAGTTCTGAGAATGGACATCCTTGACTTTTCCTAATATTAGGAGGAAAGCATTCTTTCAAAATTAAGCTGTAGGCTTTTTTATAGATGCCCTTTTTTCAGGTGGAAGAAGTTCCTTTTTTTTTTTTTTTTTCCCTCATATCCCAAGAATGTTTATCAGGATGTTGGATTATGCATGATACTATTTTTTTTTTTTTTGCATCTATGAGGTGACCATCTTTTGTAGTCTATTAATGACAAACCAATTCTGATGATTTTTTAATGTTAAACCAACCTTACATTCCTGAGGTAAACCCTAATTAGTTATGATATATTTTTCTTTTTTATGTATCATTACATTCAAGTTGGTAAAATTTTGTTACTTTTTTTTGATTCTACATTCAGAAGTATATTGGTTTATAGTTTTCTTTCCTCGTAATGTCTTTGTCTAGTTTTGTTATCAGAGTAGCACCGGCTCCATAGAATGAGTTGGGTCATATTACATCCTCATGAGCTTTCTGGGATTGTTGGGTAGATTTCCCTCATGAAGATATTTGGCCTTAAGTTTCCTTCATGAAAGATTTTTTTTATTACAAAGTTCATTCATTTTATAGATATAAAGCTTATATGTTTATCTATTTGTTTTTGACTGAGTTTTGGTAGTTTGTGTCTCTCAAGGATTTACCCATTTCATCATATTCTAAAGTTATTCATAATATTCCCATTTGATCCTTTTAATATATGGCAGAATGCGTGATATCGTCTCTGCTATTCCTTACATTGGTAGTTTGCTCCTTTTTTCCTCTTCTCTTTGCCCGATTAACTGGCTAGAGTTTCAGTAGTGTTGTTAGGCAGCACGTAGTTCAGCTTTCTTTTTTGTTTTGCCTAATCTGAAAATCTCTACTTTTTGAGAATATGCTTTGCCTGATTTCCATTCGTTTACATTTGTTAAGGTGTGTTTTATGGCCTAGAATGTGATCTATCTTGGTGAATACCCCATATGAGCTCGAGAAGAACATGTACTCTTCTGTGACTGGGTGGAGGGTTTTGTACATGTTTACTGGATCATGCTGGTTAAAGGTGTTATTGAGTTCCTCTTCATCCTTGCTGATTTTCTGTCTAGCAGTTTGATTAATAATAGAATATTGTTAATGTCCTCAAATATAATTGTGGATTTCTCTTTTCTCCTAACAAGCATGTTTTGTTTCACATACTTTAAAGACCTCTTGTTTCATGCATACATATTTAGGGCAGCTAGTTTTCTTAGAGGACTGAAATTTTACCATTGTGTAATTTCCCTCCTTTTTTCTTGCTAATTCCTTTGCATTAAAGTTTAATTTATCTGAAATTGATGAAGTGACTCCTACTTTTTTTTCTTGGTTAATGTTTGCATAGTATATTTTTTCCATCATTTTTCTTTTTTTACCTACCAAAGTATGTCTTTATTCTTTAAATTTCCAAAAGGAAAATGGAAATGATATTACATTGTATCCCTCAACAATTTTTCCAATCTCTTATGCTTGCCCTTAGCCAGTCAGGATAGTTACGTACCATTTTCCTACCCTCCACCCACCTAGCTTAAGCAAGGGAATGGTACCAACAGTTAACACATTCTGCTGCTAACTGAAAGCGTGGCAGTTTGAATCAAACCAGAAGTGCTTCAGAGGAAAGCTCAGATGATCTACTTCTGAAAAATCAGCCATTAAAAACAGTGGATCACAGTTCTACTTAGACACACATGGAGTTGCCACGAGTTGGAATTGGCTGGTATTTTGCTTTAGAGATGGTCTGACTTAATCTAATCTAGGCCAACAAGACACAAAGGGAGACTTCCTTAAGGCTTCTAGGAAAGAAAAACCAGTCTTTTTCTGGCTGGATGTAATCAGGAAATATGTGAACCCAGCTGCCTCTTTCAACCGGTTTGCAGCCATGTGCTGAGACTGACTGACACTGTGTGAACAAGGATAAAAACAGAACAGAACAAACAAAAAACATAGATCATTGAAAACATTGATGAAATACTGAACTAATCATCCCCAAAGACTGTCCTTTAACTGGATATCTTCAAATGTGACATACTCTACTTTTAAATTAGTTAAGCCAGTTTTACGTGAGTTGTATAACATTCAGTATCCTGCATCACCTGGAGGCTAATAACACACCCTGCCTTACAGGATGATGCAAATTAAATGAAATAATGAATATCAAGGTGCACAACACAATTCCAGGCACACAGCAAGGGTTTTGTAAATGGTGTCAATTATTTTAGATCTTTTGGGGCTTGGGATTGAACTAAGGGAGGGAGATTAATCCCATATGAAACATGACGATTTGAATTTTTGGAAAGAAGCACATATTACTAATAAACTTTTTTTTCTCCTTTGTACCATAGAGAAATTTGTGTCATTAGTTTGCTTATTTGAATATTGAGCTGCTATATACAGCTTTTAACTATTATCAGACAGAGGCCTCCCAATTCCTATGGTTCCATTTCAAATTCTTTTTTCCTAAGGTTCACGAAAAGGCTCTTATTTCTTAGCTGAGGATGTTACTTATCCACAAATTTTGTTTAAAAATATGGGCATTTAATCATCTAGGCACTGTTACTTTCAAATTTGACGCTATTAATAAACAATAGAAACACTGTAGCTTGATGATAGAAAATATAGTAAGTATAAATACATATATATACAGTAAATACATATGAGGGTATATACGTATACACACATATGCTTATGCATACCTACACACGTATATTTCCATATTCTGATTAGATGATCGAAACTGAAACATATTAATAGACATGTATATATGAAAAAATAAAGGTGACTAGATTCTCACATTTTGTATCTTAGACACAGAATGCACACCTAAACATATTTACATTTCACCAGATTTAGACCAACATATTGGAGCACCAAGGTCTTGGAAAGTTCATGTAGCATATCCACACCTGCTTTACACATTCATTTTTCTCAAGAATACCTTTATTATGATGAGACATAAAAACAATGTCTGAGTCCAGAGATACAGCTGATTTTCCAGAGAGCCAAGATTGTTGAAGTTACTACATTCTTTCTTTTCAGAATTTTTGAAACATTTGAGTCCAGAATTTAAATCTATTTATCAGACTATAATATAACACTGTCTTTATTAACATTGTATGTATCACTATTACATTTATAAGTTTACGTAAGCAACACTAAGGTTTAATTGGTACTTGCTGAGTGATGTGATTTCCTATGATGAAAACCATCTTTAGTAGACGAGAGTACTATAACTAAAAAAAAAGAAAGAAAAGAAAAAAAAATTACTTGAAGCAGATGCAAAATCTTAAATTTACTGTGGTCTAAGATTACGTTTCTGTTTTATTGTACATCACTCATTTATTTAAACCGTTTCTCATTAGCAGGACTATAAAATAGAAACAGTAGTCCTGGATGTGATTGCTAGATGGGCATACAGGAAGGTGTTAACAATTTGGAGATATCAGCCTACTAAAAGTGAAGAAATGAATATTATTATTTTTTAAATGTAACTGTCTTAGTTATCCAGTGCTACTATAACAAAAATACCACAAGTGGCTGGCTTTAACAAATAGAAATTTATTTTCTCACAGTTGAGGAGGCTGGAAGTCCAAGAGCAGGATGCCAGCTCTAGAGGAAGGCTTTCTGTCTCTGTTGACTCTGGAGGAAGGTCGTTTTCTCTTCTGAGTTTCTGCTCCTAGGCCGTCTTCACGTGCCTTGGCGTGTGTCTTCCCCCATCTCTCCTCCGCTCTCTTTTTAGTCTTTTTTTATATCTCAGGAAAGATTGACTCAAGATACTCCCTACACTAATCCTGCCTCATTAACATAACAAAGACAACACATTTCCAATTTGGATTATAACCACAGGCATAGACATTAGGATTTACAACACATACTTTGCGGCGGGTGGGGGGGGGGGGGATAATTCAAGCCATAACAGTCATCAATGCTCTTGCTTGCAAAATTCCATCAAAAATAGTTTTTAGGGTATTGAGAGGTATGAATTTAGCTGAGATTCTATCTTTAAGAAAACAGGTGTTATATCGTTTGAAGTACATCTGTTGAACCAGTTGTTGTCACCATTTAAGTTCAACCTGCTACCAAGAAGCATTTTCCCCCAATCATTTTATCTGTTCATTTGCGGGGAGTACTCTGGGACTGAGTGCCAAGGCTAGATGGGATTAGTATAGTGAAGAGTGATTTGGTGGTCCTCCAGTGGGCCATCACGTCTTTGCAAATGGAACGGTCTGAATTCCTGCCAGGACAGATTGGAGTGTAGCTGATGGATATACTGAATGACACCATTAAGAGTGATGGTGAAACATTTTGCTTCAGTGAAGGTGAATGTGAAATCTGTGCCAGAACCTTCTATAAGTGCAGTCACTTAACCAGAACGAAGTACCTGTTATGCACTGGACTCAGGTAATAGAGCCAAGAGGCTGACCTAGGCAGTCAAAATGAATTGCAGGTTGAGCATGAAACTCAGTTAATTTTGGCAATGGGGGAAAAAAAAAGAAAAAGAGAAAGAAACACCTACATTATCTAGGTCAGCTGTCTACATTTTCCTTTCACTGAATGATTGCTAAACTTACATTCTGTAAACAGAAGAAAACAGTTAAGATATGACAGTAGTTTGATGTGGTAGTAAAGATTAAATAAATGTTCAAATATCAATTAGAATTTCCTCCAATTGTTCAGAAAGAGAACAAGGTCAGAAACAGAATTATTTCTCTTGCACTTTGTCTCACAAATGTATCTCTAATTAGAAGAAAGTAGTGATTTGTATGTATTTGTTGTACTTTGGCCCCAGGCAATACCAAACCTCTGAATTGACCTGTCCATCAAGAGAAAAGAGAGCTGATGTTCAAGAGAAAAGAGACTAGATGTTAAACACAGTATGCTCAACGTTTTAAAATGTGATTCAAGCAAGATTCCACAGAGGGGAAGAATAACAATAAGTGCTTTTTACAAGTGCTTTTACATCCTGCTAGGGAGGAAAGACGCCCTAGGAGAAAATGACCTATGTCGATGATTTTTCAGATACAGCCATTTAAAAATGTTTACATGGATACATTAAGGAGTTAAATGCCTTACTTTTTAAGACAAAGCAAATACATTTCGCAGTCTTGTGGCTCTGTCTCTAATATACCCCAGGGTCTCGGGTTTGCTCTTCTCTGCCATTAAGCCTGCTTCTCTGAAGCGTTAGAAATGCTGCAGTACTGCCAAATAGTGGTACTCAGTGGGAGCCCAAGTTCACTTATGCTAGATACAAGATACTAGTATTGAACTATTCACAAATTAAAAGACTTGCTAAAAGAGTGGGTAAATTGCCTTTTGTTTTTCCCTCAAAGAGAAGAACATTGCTGTCAAGGAGGTAGTACCCAATTCCTTGGGAACATTGGGATTAAGTCTTTACCCCCCTCCATTTACAAGAACTATCATGTTGTCATGAGTTGTTCTTCTTAGACACCTTCCAATAACAAACGTCTCCTTCCTGCTCCCCTTCTCCACACCTTTAAATCATCAAATAACCGTCATTCCATTGTACCATATAAAGATTTCATGTCTTCACATTGGTGGAAATCAGATTAAGAACATTTTAAATGTCACACTCAGGAGTTTGGAATTCACTTCTATATGAAGAGAGTAAAACTTTATACACATATATATATTTTGATCGAGGGTTAGGTAGGGGAATGACATGCTCAGATTTAATTATGTCATTAATGAAAAATAATGTGTCCCTATTCTCTATATGGAGCCCTGGTGGCATAGTGGTTAAGAGCTAGTCTGCTAACCAAAAAGTCGGCAGTTCGAATCCACCAGCTGCTTCTTGGAAACACTGTGAGATAATTCTACTCTGTCTTATAGGGTCTGTATGAGTCAGGATCGATTCAACAACAACAGGTTTGTTTTTTGGTTTTTATCCTCTATATAGCAAAATCTGCCATGGAAAATGCAGCATATCTGTCAAATTGGCTAGGAGTCATGATGGCACAGTAGTTAAGTGCTTGGCTGCCACCCGAAAGGTCGGTGGTTTGAACCCACAAGTCTTTCCTCAGGAGAAAGATGCGGCAGTCGGCTTCCGTAAAGATTAGTCTTGGAAGCTGTATGGGGGCAGTTCTACTCTGTCCTATATGGTCACTGTTGTTATGTTTTGTTAGGTGTCCTTGAGTCAGTTCTGACCCATAAGGACCCTATGCACAACAGAACACTGCCCAGTCCTGTGCCATTCTCATGATCGTTGCTATGCTTGGGTCCATTATTGCAGCCACTGTGTCAGTCCATCCTCTTGAGGGTCTTCCTCTTTTTCAATCACCCTCCATTTTACCGAGTACAATGTCCTTCTCCAGGGATTGGTCACTCCTGATAACATGTCCAAAGTATGTGAGATGAAGTCTCATCATCTTCACTTCTAAGGAACATTCTGGCTGTACTTCTTCCAAGACAGAGTTCTTTTGTCAATCCATGGTATATTCAAAGAATTCAATATTCTTCGCCAACACCACAACTTGAAGGTGTCAATTCTTTGGTTTCCTTATTCATTATCCAATTTTCCTATACATATGAGGCAATTAAAAACACCATGGCTTGGGTCAGGCACACCTTAGTCCACAAAGTGGCATCTTTGCTTTTTAACACTTTAAAAGAGGCTTATTGCAGGGGATTTGCCCAATGCAATGTGTCGTTTGATTTCTTGACTGTTGCTTCCATGGGTGTTGATGGTGGATCCAAGTAAAATGAAATCCTTGACGACTTCATTCTTTTCTCCATTTTTCATAATATTGCTTATTGGTCCAGTAATGAAGATGTTTGTTTTCTTTATGTTGAGGTATAATCCATACTGAAGGCTGTAGTCTCTGATCTTCATCAATAAGTGCTTCAAGTCCTCTACATTCAGCAAGCAAGGTTGTGTCATCTAGATATCACAGGTTGTTAATAAGTCTTCCTCCAATCCTGATGCCACATTCTTCTTCATATAGTCCAGCTTCTCAGATTATTTGCTCAGCATACAGACTGAATAGGTATGATGAAAGGATACAACTCTGATGCAAAGCTTTCCTGACTTTAAACCACGTAGTATCCCTTGTTCTGTTCAAACAACTGCCTCTTGATCTATGCACAGGTTCCTCATGAGACCAATTGAGTTGTTCTGGAATTCCTATTCTTCTCAGTGTTATTTGTAATTTGTTATGATCCACACATCGAATGCCTTTGTATAGTCAATATAAGACAGATAAACATCTTTCTGGTACTCTCTGGTTTCAGTCAGGCTCCGTCTGATATCAGCAGTGATATCCCTGGTTCCACGTCCTCTTCTGAATCTGGCTTGGATTTCTGGCAGTTCCCTGTCAATGTACTGCTGCAGCTGCTTTGGAATTATCTTCAGCAAAATTTTACTTGCATGTGATATTAATGATATTGTTTGATAATTTCTGCATTCTGTTGGACCACCTTTCTTTGGAATAAGCATAAATATAGATCTCTTCCTGTCGGTTGGCCATGGAGCTGTCTTCCAAATTTCTTGGCATAGACCAGTGAGCACTTCCAGCACTGCATCCACTTGTCGAAACATCTCAGTCGGTATTATGTCAATTCCTGGAGCCTTGTTTTTTGCCAAAGCCTTCAGTGCAGCTTGGACTTCTTCTTTCAGTACTTTTGATTCCTAATTATATGCTTCCTCCTGAAATGGTTGAACACGGACCAATTCTTTTTGATGTAGTGACTCTGTATTCCTTTCATCTTCTCTTGATGTTCCTGAGTCATTCAATATTTCCCGCGTAGAATCCTTCGATATTGCAATTCGAGGCTTGAATTTTTTCTTTATTTCTCTCAGCTTGAGTAATGCTGAGTATGATTTTCCCTTTGATTTTCTGTCTCCAGGTCTTTGCACATGTCATTAAAATACTTTACTTTGTCTTCTCTAGCTGTCCTTTGAAATCTTCTGTTCAGCTCTTTTGCTTCATCATTTCTTCCTTTTGCTTTAGCTACTCAATGTTCAAGAGCAACTTTCAGAGTCTCTTCTGACATTCATTTTGGTCTTTTCTTTCTTTCCTGTCTTTTTAATGACCTCTTGCTTTCTTCATGCATGATGTCCTTGATGTCATTCCACATCTGGTCTTTGGTCATTCGTGTTCAACTGGTTAAATCTATTGTGCTCATGAGGAACCTGTAAATAGACCAATAGGCAGTCACTGTGAACAGAACAAGGGAATACTGCATGGTTTAAAACCAAGAAAGTTGCGATTCAGTGTTGTATCCTTTCACCAAACTTATTCAATCTGTATGCTGAGCAAATAATCCAAGAAACTGGACTATATGAAGAAGAATGGGGCATCAGGATTAGAGGAAGACTCATTAACAACGTGCCATATGCAGATGACACAACCCTGTTTGCTGAAAGCAAAGAGGACTCGAAGCACTTACTGATGAAGAGCAAAGACTACAGCTTTCAGTACGGATTACACCTCAACCTAAAAACAAAACAAAACAAAACAACAATCCTCACAACTAGACCAATAGCAACATCATGATAAATGGAGGAAAGATTGAAGTTGTCAAGGATTTCATTTTGCTTGGATCCACCATCAACACTTATGGGAGCAGCATGCAAGAAATCAAAGAACGGCTGGGCTATGCATATCTGCTGCAACAGACTTCTTTAAAGTGTTAAAAAGCAAAGATGTCACTTTGAAGACTAAAGTTCACCTGACCCAAGCCATGGTATTTTCAATCTCCTCATATACATGTGAAAGCTGGACAAAGAATAAAGAAGACCAAAGAAGAACTGATGCCTTTGAATTATAGTGTTGGCAAAGAACACTGAATATACCATAGACTGCCAGAAGAATCAACATATATGTCTTGGAAGAAGTACTGCCAGAGTGCTCCTTAGAAGAAAAGATGGCAAGACTTCATCTCATGTACTTTGGACATGTTGTTAGGAGGGACCAGTGCCTGGAGAAGGACATCATGCTCAGCAAAGTAGAGGGTCACTGAAGAGAGGGAGATCCTCAGTGAGATATATTGACACAGTGGCTGCAACAGTGGGTCAAACACAGCAACAACTGTGAGGATGGTACCAGGCCAGGCAATGTTTTTTTTCTGATATACATAGGGTCGCTACGAGTTATAACAGAACCTAAGAGCAGCAGTATCTTACTCCATAGGCTGCTGTTGT
Source organism: Trichechus manatus latirostris (assembly GCF_000243295.1). Classification (NCBI taxonomy): domain Eukaryota; kingdom Metazoa; phylum Chordata; class Mammalia; order Sirenia; family Trichechidae; genus Trichechus; species Trichechus manatus. The sequence continues at coordinate 1,219,810 of NW_004444088.1, forward strand.
TGTTATCCGAACATTTTCGCATGAATAGAGGATGCTCTGGTGACACAGTGGCTAAAGGATCGACTATGATTTGGAATGCGCTCGACGGTTTTAGGTTTCACATGAAAATCTCTGGGAGACACTCAGAAAACATAGGACATCAGTGAAGAGTTTAATACAAGTTCAGTTTTTTATGTGTTAATGTAGTTAGAAAAACAAATAAGGACAGGGTAGTAATAGCTTAGATATTGAAGGAAAGAAGTAATTGGCTAGAATGACTCCTTAGATTTTTTGCCTGTATAATTGGAAGAACGGTACTACTACACTCTTAAGTAAAGAGTGGGTGGTTTAGGGGCAGGGATAAAGATATCAAGACATGTTAAATTTGAATTATCTTCAAGATTATCCAAGAAAATATATCCAAAATTCATTTGGACATGTGGATCAGAGGCTTAGAGGAATGAACTAGGCTGAGATATAAATTTGGAGTTCTTAGAGGAAGGAACCCTGGTGGCACAATGGTTAAGTGCTCAGCTGCTATCCTAAAGGTGTAGGGTTCGAACCTACACAGAGACACCTTGGAAGACAGACCTGGTGATCTTCGATCTGCTTCTGAAATGTCACTGCCTTGAAAACCCTGTGGAGCAGTCTACTCCGAAACTCACAGGGTTGCCATGAGTCAGAGTCAACTTGATGGCACCTAACAACAACCACAAGGGCTAGAGTTAACTGAGAAAATGTACTGAGATTTGAAGAACTCCAACATTAATGTCTGGACAGTGGAAGAATGAGGTATGTGGAGTGAGAGAACATGTAGCCAGAGAGTAAGAACATAATCAGAAGTCAGGTGCAGAGAAGGTTTTCAAGAAGGGTGTCATCAGCAGTGTAAGAAGCTACAGAAAGTTTACGAGCAAGACTGAAAAAAAAGTCTTTTGTATAGAAGACATTGGTGACCTTATCAAGATCTGTTCTTGTGGAATGATGAGGGCAGACACCACCTTAGCACTGGTTATGGGGTGAATGAAATATGAATAAATGGATCCAGTGAAGGTAATCTTTTCAAGAAGTTTGGCTGTGATGCAAAAAGATACAGTAAAATGATAGCTGGAGAAGGATGAAAGTTATGGAAGCAAGAGACACTTTTCATTTGTTTTTTTTCAGTGTAAGAGACTTGAACACACTCAAAGGTTGATGAAAAAAATCTGGTTGTGACAGATAAAGCATGCAAGAGAGGGAAGAGAATACAGAATGTAAAGTTCCTCAAAAAGATGGAGGAGTGGGATCCAAGACAAAGGTTAGGGCCAGAACCAGAGAAGGCTTGTTCTAATTATTATGATCTCATTTTTTAAAATCTCCTGCCTATGGAGCCTGGGGAAGCAGAGGGAATTCTGTATTTTTGAGGAGATTTTATTTTTATTTTTTCTCTTGCTTATTTCCCAGAGTTTAGGTGTAGGACTTACAAAAGCAGATTGGCAGTGTGGCATTTAAATCTGTAAAGACTTTTAAATGCCAACACTATTATTGAGTTAGTTAAATGATCTCTGGTAAATTATCTCTGAGCCTTGGTTTTCTCATCTTAAAAATTAAGATAACCGTATCACTTTAAAGGCTTTTTGGAAGACTAGATGGAATACTGGGGCATAAAGCAGCGAATGGTGTCTCTCACACCGTAGGCACGCAACTAACCTTAATCCCTTTCTAAGTTCAGTCTGATGAAAGATAGACATTTGTAGGTTCATGATTGAAGTTAGATCAAGATCTCTTCCCTTCAAATGTAGCCTTCAAGATTTGTTTGTGTCTCTTTTTGCCTGCCATAAGGTCTGTTATGGTCTGAATTGTGTCTCTCTAAACAGATATTTTGGGGCGTTAACCTCTATATCTGGGAATATGACCTTGTTTGGGGAAGTAGGATTTTTTTTCTTATCATTCGGTCAATGGAGGTCATACCAAAGTAGGGTAGGCCCCGGCCCTCATCCCTTCTGAGTGGCGTCTTAGTGAAGGGAGGGACACAGGGGAAGACAGATGCCTGTGATGAAGGAGACAGATAAATCTATAGGCGGCAAAGGAACACAGAGTTGCCCGCAGCACCAGAAACTAGGAGAAAGAGCCACAAAAATAACCGACACAGCTGAGACCCTGATTGGACTTTTAGCCTCCAGAACGGTAAGAAAATAAATTTCTCTTCTTTAAAGCCACCCATTTTGTAGCATTTTGTAACCCTTTCCCCTAGGAAAGTAAGACAAGGTCTATTAATGCAGGTCCTTTCTCATTTTGCCAATGAAGACCATAATGTTTAAGGTTCAGGACTCAGGTGGCCTCACATGTTCTATGTTTTATGTCACCTGTAGAATCCACTGTACTTTGTGCCTCCTTGATTATAATGATCAAGGCTGGTTTTGCACTTAGACCTCCTAGATCAGATTGTAGCTTCATCAAATACTAGGTATGTGACACTGGGCAAGTGCCTTAAAGTCTTTGTATCTTGGTTTCGTCTTTGATAAAATGGAGATAATAACACAGGGTAATTCTGGCGATTAAATGAGACGGTATATTTAAAGTCCTTAGAGCAGTCTCTAGGATACGGCAAATGCTCATTTAATGTTTGCCATTTTCTAGAGATTCTAGAGTTTCTACTCTTCCCTAACACACTGGCTTTCATGCTTTTTCCTTTTAAGGAAATTCAGTTTAATTTGTGTTGAACCTCAGCTTTTCAAATAAAGATTTTATCTTAGAAACTCACATGCTGATATGCCCACTCCAAAGTCTTTCTCCAGATTAAGGAGCCTGGAGTTGGGAAGACAAGCCTGGAAAGGCTTAAGCTAGGGTGGAAGTGGAGTGAACACTCTGCTCTCCTTTGCTGGTGAATGAACAGACAGAAAAAGAAAAGAGAGGAAAAAAAAAGAATTTACTTTTTCAGATTTGTTACTCTTCCTATTATTTATTTCTTATAACAAGAATTTTAGTAATTTAATCCCATTTCCATTTATACTGGGAAAAACTTAAGTATACATAATATTTTGTGATGATGAAAAAATTGAACATGTTTAAGAAAACTCCTATTAGAAATAAAGTCATTCTTGGTTATTGAATTAATTTCAGGAATGTATAGGAACATCGTCACATTTGGAAAATGTATGTTTGTTTGGAAATAAAGGGCAATACTTAAATATAGTCCTTGAGAGGAACTGTAGGAAAAATGATGGTATTCGTAAAGAGGAAGACATATATAGAAATGATATGTGATATCTTGACATAAAATTTGATCTTTGGAGAAAAGGATGATGAACCCTATCCTCACTTGCATTCCTGATTAGCAAAGTATTAGTTGTTTCATTTTCCTTAAAATCTGAGGAAGTCGTTTATTGACTTTTCCACAAAAGTAAGTGTCTCAGAATTAACCACAAACTTCTTTGCATGTAAAAGCAGGAAAACAGAGGCCTACAAGATACAGAATTTGGAAGAAAGCTAGCTGAGCAATATGCACTAAAACAATTATGGAGCTTCCTTCTTAGGTCCTAGAATACATCAAGTTGATTATATAGAATCTTAGAATTGTTCTAGACAAATATTCAGAAAGAATCATAATGAATAAGCAGTTTTGATTTTTTTCCTTCAGCAACCCTGTGATCTAGACTAAATTAGGCAAGAAGCCTAGTTTATATTTTTTCTTTCACTTCTCTCTTTAGTTGTTGCATCTTCTAACATTTTATTTTATCCCACCTAGTGCCCCATAGGGAAACGCTGGTGCCGTAGTCGTTAACCAAAAGGTTATTAGCAGTTTGAATCCACCAGGCTCTGCTTGGAAATCCTATGGGGCAGTTCTACCCTGTCCTATCGGGTCGCTATGAGCTGGAATTGACTCGAGGGCAATGGTTTTTTTTTGGTGGGGGGGGCCCTATGTGCCCGTTTAGCTCAGAGAGTGTTCTATATTTATTTCCTTGTACAACGTATCAGCTGAGGGAATGTGAATCTCCCCCACCCCCACCACCCATCTCAAGAAATGTTATTAAATTAAATTAAAACTGCATAAATATGTATACCTACTTTTAAATAAACAAGAATACTACTGTTACACAATTAAAGATATCTTTTTAATTACTGTTTATTTTCTTGATAACCTTATACTAAAATTATACAAGATTATTGGATAAAGAAGACATCTTCATATTTGAATGATTGATAAATATTTCCATACTTCAGTAGTTCTTTTTATTTTTCCAAAAGCAATACTTTAATACAATATTTATTGATTTGAAGTGTTCCGTGTCTCATAGAAAACATATTATTGCCTCTTGAAGGGACAACCTTCACTGGCATTTTGTGAGTCCCGGATACTGTCTTGACTGATAATCTTTCTTTTTCTCCTAAGCATCTGTACATGTATTTGAGGTATGAATGTATCCTTACATGATTTTGATGTCTCTATTCTGAATATAATTGTTCGAGAGTAGCTTCAGTGTTTCATTGGTAGCCAGTGAACACAAAGTTGCAAAACCATTGAGGTGAGTATTTTTTGATCTAGCTTGTGTGCTAACTGAACAAATGCTGACTCTGAGAGTCGGATGGCAGCTAAAGAAGCACTTTTCCAGAGGAGAGATGGGCTTGTTACTTTCCAGTCCTTTTTTTTTTTTTTAATTCTGTTGTTGTTGTTGAGAATATACACAGCAAAACACACACCAATTCACCAGTTTCTACATGTAAAATTCGACATTGATTACGTTCTTCGAGTTTTGCAACCATTCTCACCTTCCTTTTCTTAGTTGTTCTTCCCCCATTAACATAAACTTACCGCCCCCTAAGGTTTCTGTCTAATCTTTCTGAGTTGCTCTTGTCACTTTGATCCCATATAGACAGTTTTCAAGAAAGCATAGTGCTCAAGGCAGACATTTTTTACTAGTTAAGCTAAACTATTGTTTGGTTTTAGGAAGGCTTCAGGGGATAATTTTGGTTTAAAGTTTAAAGATTCTCTCAGAACAATAGTTTCAGGGGTTCATCCAACCTCCATGGCTCCAAAAAGTCTGGAGCCCATGAGAATTTGGAATTCTGTTCTGAATTTTCCTCATTTGATCAGGATTCTTCTATAGAATCTTTGATCAAAATGATTAGTAATGGTAGTTGGACACCGTCTAGTTCTGATCTCATGGCAAAGGAGGTAGTTGTTCGTGGAGGCAATTAGCCACATATTCCATATTCTCCTCCTAATTCTGACTCTCCTTCTTCCTCTATTGCTCCAAGTGAATAGAGACCAGTTGTGCCTTGGATGGCAGCTTGCAAGCTATAAAGACCCCAGGCATTACACAACAAACTAGGAGGTAAAACAATGCAAAATGGCACAGCTGTTGTGGAAAACAGTGTGACGGTTCCTCAAAAAACTAAAAATAGAACTACCATATGACCCAGCAGTTCCACTACTAGGTATATACGCAAAAAACTTAAAGGAGAGACTCGGAGACTTGTACACCGATCTTCACTGCAGCACTATTCACATTAGCCAAAAGGTGGAAACAACCTAAATGCCCATCAGTGGATGAATGGATACACAAAATGTGGTGCATACATACAATGGGATACTACTCAGTCAGTAGGAGAAATGAAGTCTTTTTGTTTGTTTTTTTATTGTTATGCTTTAAGTGAAAGTTTACAATTCAAGTTAGTCTCTCATACAAAAACATATACATACATTGTTATGTGACCCTAGTTGCTCTCACTATACTGTGACAGCACACTCCTCCTTTTCACGTAGGATTTCCCATGTCCATTCAACCAACTCCTGACCCTCTCTGCCTTCTCATCTCACCTCTGGACAGAAGCTGCCCATTTAGTCTCATGTATCTACTTGAGCTAAGAAGTACTCTTCACAAGGTATCATTTTATGTCCCATAGTCCAGTCTAATCTTTGTCTGAATAGTTGGCCTCAGGAATGGTTTTAGTTTTGGGCTAACAGAGAGGCTGGGGACC
>NW_004444088.1:1225846-1273183 GCF_000243295.1 Trichechus manatus latirostris
GCTGGGCACCATCTAGTTCTTCTGGTCTCAGGCTGATGAAGTCTCTGGTTTATGTGGCCCTTTCTGTCTCTTGGGCTAATACTTTCCTTGTGTCTATGGTGTTCTTCATTCTCCTTTACTCCAGATGGGTTGGAACCAATTGATGCATCTTAGATGGCTGGAAGAAATGAAGTCTTGATACATGCTACAATATGGATGGAACTTGAAGACATTATACTGAGTGAAATAAGCTGATCACAAAAGGACAAGTATTGTATGATCTTACTTATACAAAAAGACAAGAAAAGGCAAATGTATAGAGACCAAAGTTTATTAGTGGTTACCAGGGGCAGGAGGGAGGTGAGGATTAAGGGTGATGGAAAAATCACATTGATTAAGCATAGAGTTCCACAGCCAATTATTGTAATTTGTACACCTGTAAAAAGTTCAATTGGTAAGAGTTGTGTGATATAATACAACAGTGACAAACAAAACAAAACAAACAACAACAACAAAAAGAGTAGCTGTGGAGGCTGCTTATGTACAGCAAAAACCTCATGGGATTCGGTTCTTTAGTTTGGAAGTTTAGGGTCATGGTTTCATGGGACATCCCAGTTAATTAGATGGGCAATTCTTACTAGATCTTCTTAATACATGTATGGAAACAAAGTAAGGATATGTAGACAAGTAACTTATTAAAACGCTGGATGAAACAAAGGAAAGTCAAATTCTTAAACTGCAGATATTTACTGAGATTTTGATCTATTTATGTGCTATGTATATGTAGCATTTTATACACCTACTGAAGCAAAGGATTGTTCTCATAAAGACTTTCATGGGACTAGTTTTGGAAGAAAGCAGTTGTCAAATGTTGTTAAAACCTATCTCTTCACCATTCCGTATTTTAAAGCTTGATTATGTATGTAGTGTCATAGTACTACCCTGGTCTCAGATGTTATTATGTGACTTTCTTGACATAGTTTTCTCATATGTAAATTTGGCTACCTGATGAGATGATTTCTAAGATTTTTATGTCCCTATGTCACACATTCTGTGATTACATATTTTATAGGGCAAATCATCGTGATAAACAAATTTACGCTGCAATGCTAAGGGTGAATCATTCATTTTCCTCTGGTAAATTTCATTTTAAAAGAAAAATCATGTACACTTTTAAAAAATCAAGTAAAACTAATATTTTGAATAACATGAAAGATAAGAGCAAACTTCCTTTCTGCCAAGGTACAGCTTTCCCGAAGATTTTGCTCCATAGTATTAGATGTTAATTAGGACTTTGCTACTGTCCAATATGTCATAGTCTTTATAGTCTGTAACCAAATTACTGAATCTGGAATGGGGCTAGAGAGACTTTTATTTCATTATACTCTATGGTGGATATATTTTTGAACCTTTATATCCCAAATAAACGGTTTACGTGATCATGAGTAGAATGGTATAGCAGAAAGAACACTGACGTAATTAACTTACTTTGAATCTTAAATTTCTTTACTGAAAAATCGGAGAATAATCACTACCTTTTCCATCTACTGGTAAGGTGACTATAGAGTTTAAAATCTGTCTTAGTTATCTAGTTCTGCTATAACAGAAATTTATTTTCTCACAGTTTAGGAGGCTAGATGTCAAAATTCAGAGCTTTGGCTTTAGGGGAAGGCAGGATTAGTGTAGGGAGTATCTTGAGTCAATCTTTTTTGAGACATAAAAGAGATTAAAAAGCAAGCAGAGGAGAGATAGGGAAGACACACGCCAAGGAACATGAAGATAGCCTAAGAACAGAAACTCGGAAGAGACAAGGACCTTCCTCCAGAGTCGACAGAGAGAGAAAGCCTTCCTCTAGAGCTGGCATCCTGGTTTCGGACTTCTAGCCTCCTCAACTGTGAGAAGATAAATTTCTGTTTGTTAAAGCCACCCACTTGTGGTATTTTTGTTATAGTAGCACTGGATAACTAAGACAGTTGCATTTAAAAAATAATAACATTCATTTCTTCACTTTTAGTAGGCTGATATCTCCAAATTGCCAGCACCTTCCTGAATGCCAATCTAGCAATCACATCCAGGACTACTGTTTCTATTTTATAGTCCTGCAAATGAGAAATGGTTTAAATAAATGAGTGAAGTACAATAAAATAGAAACATGATCTTAAACCACAGTAAATTTAAGATTTGCATCTGCTTCAAGTAATTTTTTTTCTTTCCTTTTTTTTTTAGTTATAATACTCTCCTCAACTGAAAATGGTTTTCATCATAGGAAATCAAATCACTCAGCAAGCACCAGTTAAGCCTTAGTGTTGCTTATGTAAATTTATAAATGTAATAGTGATATGTACAGTGTTCTTATAGACAGTGATATATTATAGTCTGGTAGATATATTTAAATTCTGGACTCAAATGTTTCAAAAATTCTGAAAACAAAGAATGTAGTAACTTCAACAATCTTGGCTCACTGGGAAATAAGCTGTATCTCTGAACCAAGCCATTGCTTGTATGTCTCATTATAATAAAGGGCCTCTTGAAAAATATGAATATGTAAAGCAGGCGTGGATATGCTACATGAACCTTCCATGACCTTGGTGAGCCAAAGTTGGTCTAAATCTGGTGAAATATAAATATGTTTAAGTGTGCATTCTGTGTCTAAGATACAAAATGTGAGAATCTAGTTACCTTTATTTTTCCATATATACATATCTATTAATATGTTTCTGTTTTGAACATCTAATCAGAATATGGAAATATATGTGTGTGGGTATGCATAAATATATGTACGTATACATATGCTTTCAATTTTCACAGTTCATTTTTAAGTCCATCTCTTTCCTCTCACATTTTACTGTAAGCAGCAAGGAGAAAGCACACAGCCCCTTTAAAAGCACGCTTAGAAGTCTCATCAGCCAGATATCCAAGTTCATCACTCACAAGTTCTACCTTCCACCAAATGTTTGAATGTAATTCAGAGAAGTTCTTTGCCACTGCATGAAAAACATCACCCTTCCTCCATTGTCCAGTCACATGTTCATCATTTTCTTTTAAAGCCTCACCAGAAGCACATTTAACGACCACATTTCTAGCAACATCCTGTTGCTGGCGCCACATGTGTTCTCTAAGACAATAGAGACTTTCTCTACAGCTCTCTTCCCTTCCTTCTGAGTCCTCACCAGAATTGCCTTTGACATCCATAGTTTACAACCACAGGCATAGAGGTTAGGATTTACAACACATATTTTTTGGGGACACAATTCAAACCATAACGTCATCCAAATCAGGATAGTTTTTAAAGTTCAAATGATGTAGTATTAATAATTATACTAGGTTATCAGACGTAATGAAGTCTGATCTGGGAAAACTTGGATAGATGATCATCCTACCTAACAGGTAGGATTAAATAAAATAGTGTATGAGAGAGGGTGGATAAGTCTTGTATAAATGTAGGCCAGTGTGGAATTTTAATTAAAAAATGTGTTTTTGATGAAGAGATAGATAGTTGAGCTATTTCCATTTTATAAAGGAAGAAACAGGGTTATGGCAGTTAGTAATTACCCAGAGTTGCACCAGGAGAAGGCTGTGAGACTAGAAAGTTGCAGGATTACTGATTATTAGATTAATGCTCCGAGGCCCTTAGTGACTGGCTAATTGTTTGAGATAACTCCCGATGTAGGGAGTTTATCCCAAAATTCAGCAACAAATTATGTATTCAGTATTTTCCAAGACTTTGTCTTAGATTAAACTATCTTTTAGAATTTACGAATAGGTACTCATCTCCAGAAACATTTAAGGTTTTTGTTATTCTATCTTTTGTTGTCTTAACAGATAATATTTGATCCAACTATTAGATTAGATACCCTACATAGACATATCTACAATGAAATATCTATAGCTAAACATTCAAGCACAGCACAATAATCTTTTCAATTTCAACTGCTAGTAGTTTTCATTAAATTATGAGGAGGAAGTTTCCTGTCTGAATTACTACACAAAGTAAAAAATCCTAAATGTTAGGTCTTCCACATTATGTTCATACCCTTTGCCGTTAAGTCGATTCTGACTCATAGCAACCTATAGGACAAAGTAGAACTGCCCCACAGGGTTTCCACGGAGTACCTGGTGACTTCAAACTGCCGACTTCTTGGTTAGCGGCAAACTCTTAACCACTACACCACTAAAGTTTCTATTATATCCATAGTATTCCAAGAATGAGATATTTGAAGTCAAATTTATATCAATATTTAACAACTTTTGTTTGTGGGTTATTTATTTTCACAGTAAGCCTCTCCAAGCTCTTCGACAGAACTAAAATGGCATTCTGGACACACACATTATATTGGTCCTCACACTCACTTAAGCTTGTCATCCAAACAGGGATTATTTATTGCACAGGGGTGAGAGTAAGATGAGCGCGCAGACCAGTGCTGAGATCGTGAAATCCATTTCAGCATAGTTTACTCTAGCAATGTAACCAGAGTAATTCTTCAACAAATCTTATTAGTATAGATATGAACTGCAGCCCCTGCGGAAGCTATCAGTGATTAATTTATGCAGCTAGTCAGTTCCATTTCCTATTAATAATGTGTTTATCATATAACTGTATTCAAAGGCTGAGCGTTTTATCTGATTTATAAACACATTTAATACATTTTGCTCATGCAAGTTTTAATGTATTTAATAAAATTCTCTATAAACTGTATTATTAATGTGTAAATTTCATAGATAACTGAGTAGAGACTGTATCTTCTATCTAGGTCATAATCTAAACAATTTATGAGAATTTTTAATGTTTTATTTAGATGCCTCTAGAATGTGGAATGAAGGATTTTGAAATGAGCCTGAGGCAGCTAAGGTTGCATACTTATTTCTAGGGGTAGTTTTACAATTCTAATAGAGATTCCATGCACATAGAACCGTCTTGAAGAGCTATATTTTAAGTACATCTGGATATATGATGGACCATTTTTTCTCTGAAATAAAAATCATACACAGTGTAAAATTCATCAAGTTATGGATATTTTTTCCACAACAACTAAGTTAGAATGGATTTCTACTTCAGCATTTGAACCTTGCCTGCTTTAATATTAAATTTATTTTTCCTTGGCATGTCTTCTGGACGCAAGCAAGAAATTTTTAAACAAATGAACAAAAATTCTTACCTTTATGCTGTATTGAAATCAGTGCACAAAGGTAAATGACCACAAAGTGATAGAGGCTCCCAGGTTAGGCAAAGGGTCTATAAAGAATGGCACAGAGGGAGAAAAACCATTATTAGCAATGGAAGTTAGTGATGGGATAGGTGTCATAGAAATAAAGACAACTAAGGTGGTGACGCAAATATACACAGGAGTTTGGTGGTCCTGCACAGCGAGAAGAAGAAGAGAAGGTGGGTTTTGGCTAAGATGTTCCCACACTGTCTTTCTAAACTTAATGGGGGGTGACTATCCCTTTAGTGGAGTCCCTGGGTGGCACGAACACTTGGAGCTTCAAATCCACCCAGAGGCTCTTTGAAAGACAGGTCTGGCTATCTGCTTCTGAAAAGTCACAACCTTCAAAACATTATACAGTAGTTCTATTCTGCACACATGGGGTCACCATGAGTCAGAATCAACTTGACAGCAACCAACAGCAAGATCTGAACAACAACTCTATATTTTGATATATTTCTCAAGCAAGTCATCTATTTCAATTTATTTTCTCAACAGACTTAGTCAGTCAATGAAACTATCCAGACTTCTTTGTAGTTGTATTTTTCAATGCACGTTATCACATTCTATTTCTGATACAAAGTCATCTTGTAAAAGTTCAAACAGGTGTAAACCCATTTTCTCAGTTCAGATACTCCTTGGATAAGTTCATTTCTAAGGTAATAGATCTGCTTGGATGGACAAACTTTGAACTGGTATAACACGCTGTTATGCACAGCCTGGTGTTAGCAGCCTTTTTGTCCCAGAATCATGTGTTAGAGAACATGCTAATATTTTGTAATGTGTATAGATAGATATTGATTTAGATGGTATTGATATATGGTTTATATCTTCTTTCTCTTTAGAACACATAGCAAGCAATACAAAATTATGTTATCTTGAACTGCAGGAAAGAAAAATTAAAGAAATTGAAAACCAGTGAAAGTGTAGGAGCTAATTTGTATGCTAGGTGATTGGATTCCTAGACTTTGTGCCTGGAAAAGGGAATAAACTATGAAAGCAAAGGACTGAAGTAGCATAGATTAAAAAAAAAAAAAAAAAAAGCTTTGGCAGGAGTTGACCAAAATTTGCTTACGTATCCTAATTCTAAACCCCAGTAGGTTCTCTTTGGTTTGTTGACTACAGTTATGATTGGTTAAACATGCACAGAAGATAAAATAATGTATACTAAGTAGGTTATTGGGCCCAAGGTTCCTATGCTGAGATGCCCCTAGTCCAGGGGAAGATTGATGACAAGAACCTTCCTCCATAGCCAACAGAGAAAGTCTTCCCCCGAATTTGGACTTCTAGCCTCCTAGGCTGTGAGAGAATGAACTTCTCTTTGTTAAAGCCATCCACTTGTGGTGTTTCTGTTATAGCAGCACTAGATAACCAAGACACCCAGTTTTTCATATGTGCCTGTTTCCACACCTTTTAGTAGTGTCTTCTCACACTTTCAGTTGGATCGTGTGACTTGCTTTGGCCCATGTGACAGTTGGAAACTTAACCCAAACAGAGGCTTGAAAAAATGCTTGTTGATTTTCATTCTTTCTTCCCTCACTGTGATTACCAACATGCTCAGGCTAGTCTTGTAGAAGGGGGTGAGAGAGGCATAGAGGAGACGTGAATGATCCACTTGAGGTAATTCTAGAATAACCAGTACCCAGCTGACACGTCAGCTTACCAAAGACCCATGAGCAAGCCCATCTGAGATCGGTTATTGTTGTTAGCAGCTATCAAGTCGATTTCAACTTATAGCAACCTTATGTACAACAGAATGGAACACTGCCAGGTCCTGTGTTATCCTTGCAATCGTTGCTATGTTTGAGCCCATTGTTGTAGCCACTATGTCAATCCATCTCATTGAAGGTCTTCCTCTTTTATGCTGACCCTCTGCTTTACCAAGCATGGTGTCTTTCTCCAGGGACTCATCCCTCCTGATAACATGTCCTAAGTATGTGAGACATAGTCTCGCCATCCTTACTTCTGAGGAGCATTCTGGTTGTACTTCTTCCAAGACAGATTTATTTGTTCTTCTAGCAGTCTATGGTAATTCAGTATTCTTTGCCAACGTCATAATTCAAAGGCATCAATTCTTCATCGGTCTTTCTTATCCATTGCCCAGCTTTCACATGCATATGAGGCAGTTGAAAATACCATGGCTTGGGTCAGGTGACCTTAGTTCTCAAAGTCACATCTTTTCTTTTTAACACTTTGAAGAGGTCTTTTGCAGCAGACCAGTTAGGCCAGGCCATATCAGCAGAACTACCCAGCTGACCCATAGACTCCTATACGGAAGGAATGTTTATGGTCACATGGCACTGAAATTTTGCAGGCAATTGTTATGCAGCCTTCTTATGGTAATAGATAATTGATACACTGGCAAACTAAAGAACAAAGCCTATAAATGTACCTTGTTGTTAATATTAAAAACTGAAAACAAACCAAACCCATTGCTGTGGAGTTGCTTCCAACTCATAGCAATGCTATAAGACAGAGTCGAAATGCCCCATAGCGTTTCCAAAGCTGTAAATCTTTACAAAATTAGACTGTCACATGTTTCTCCCGCAGAGCAGCTGGTAGGTTCAGACGACCAACCAATCAGTTAGCAACCACATGCTTAACCACTGGGCCACAAGGACTCAGGCTCACCGTAGTCCTCAAAGTGACATCTTTGCTTTTCAACACTTTCAAGAGGTCTTTTGCAGCAGATTTGCCCAATGCGATGCATCATTTGATTTCTTGACTGCTGCTTGGAAGGACATTTATTGTGGATCCAAGTAAAATGAAAATCTTGACAACTTCAGTCTTTTCTGTTTATCATGATGTTGCTTATTGGCCCAGTTGTGAGATTTTTGTTTTCCTTATGTTGGAGTGTAATCCATACCGAAGGCTGTGGTCTTTGATCTTCATCAGTAAGTGCTTCAAGTCCTCTTCCCTTTAGCAAGCAAGGTTGTGTCATCTGCATATCACAGGTTGTTAATGAGCCTTTCTCCAGTCCTGAAGTCACATTTTTCTTCATCTTGTCCAGCCTCTTGGATTATTTGCTCAGTGTACAGACTGAAGAAGTATGGTGAAAGGACACACACCTTTCCTGATTTTAAACCATACAGTATCTCCTTGTTCTGTTTGAACGACTGTCTCTTGGCCTATGTTCTGGTTCCTCATGAGCACAATTAAGTGCTCTGGAATATCCATTCCTCAAAACGTTATCCATAATTTGTTATGATTCACACAGTTGAAAGCCTTCGCATAGTCCACAAAACACAGGTAAACATCTTTCTGGTATTCTCCGCTTTCAGCCATGAAGGTTTCATAACTAATATTTAAAAATATTGTTTATGTAACAATTGTTTATAATAATTATGTGCAAGGTTCACACTTTTTATTATTACTACTATTAGGAGTAGTAGTAGCAGTATTTTGGTTTATATTTAGTTTCAGGAAAACCATGCAATGTCTGAATTTGGATAGCAAACAAAAATAGTAATGAAAGAGTGCTAATAATATAAAATGCAGAGAAATCATGCTTAACTTATAGTTTTCTTGCTGAAAAATATATTGAAGATAATGAAAAAATGTTTTATTCATATAGAATAAATAGTAAGAGACAAGTTTTCAGGAATTTGTTATTAAGACTTTAAAATGTTAAATATGTAATAGATTAAATTGTTGAAGTTCTAAGCAATATAGTTGTAAACTGTCAAAGTATAGAGCATGTCTACTTTACAATATGAGTTGAGCATTTACTCACAAAACTGTAATCTGTTGTGGATCCCTCAGTCAGTAATATGATTTTTTCCCAATTAGGCTGCATAAAGCCATCATTTACCAATTTATCCACATAGAGATTAATTAGGTAAGGCAGGGATTATTAGTCTCCCCATTTTACAGATGAGAAAGCAGAGGTAAGAGAGGTTAGGAGATACGCCCCAGGCCCCAATTAAAGACGGCACTTACCATTTTCTAGTACCATCCTCCGAGGATCTCAGAGCATTAGACTGAATCGGTAATCCTCTTAATTTTACTGTGCAGCTGGTAGGGGACAGGTACAATTACCCTTATTTTACCTTTAAGGAGATGAACTGCTCTCACACTAATGGGTTGCCCAAGGTATTTGGCAGAGTTTAGAATTAGTCTCTACTTTTTATTTCACGATGATTATTCTTTCTCTTCTGTCAGCATAATCCATTTCTTGCTAATTGAAGTCTTAGAAATAAGAAGCAAATAAATGTGTTTTTGATATCCTGTCTCAGTCTTTTACTGTTAACTAATAGTTTCTTTCAATATTTTCTTAAGAATGAATCAATTTTTAAAATCATGTCACCACAAACTGATGATACTTGCAAGAAATGTATAGCTGGAGGAAATTAGTATGGTTTAAATACACGAAGAGTGATGTGAGCAGCCTGTATAAATCATTTAAGTATAACACTGATCTTGATTACACATCTTTAATACTACTGATTGCTCTTGATGAAAGTTTATTATATTTTAATCAAAATATTTTTAAATAGACAAAAAGCCTATAAATAGCCACATGGCTGTCTCTTCCCTGGTCATTAATTCTTAGTTTTAATGCTATGTCTTTGGACTTTGCTGAGAGTACTTGATCGTTAAGGATAGAGAATAAATCCATGTTTTAGAAAATGCAATTAATTTTGTAATTAAATGAAGAGCAGTTATTAAAAAAAAACACCGTTTCATAGGTTAACTAAAATAGCAAAACAATCATAAAATCATAAATTATCAGAGCTAGAATAACCCAAAACCTCGTCTTGTTCATGAGAAAATTGGGTATCTGAAAAATGACCTGCTCAGGACTGCACAACTGCAGGTCTATAACCTTGTCAGGAGCACAGCGCTCCAAACCTTCAGACTCAGTGCTCCTTTCAGTGCAAAGAAAAGTGAAGCCTAATGAATGTTTAGATCCAGACACAAATTGAACAATGCTTTGTCTACAAACACGTGTAGACCAAATACTTTCTGTGAACGAAACCAAGTTTTAAACACCCGGTATAAGCAGTACGAGGAATTGTTCAGGGTTGATTACGTTTACGTAATCAGAACAAAATTTGTAACCTTATGTCTCAGTCTGCCTTCTCATTCAGACTTCCATATTTCTGCACATGACAGTGTTCTGTAACTTCGCGTATGCTTAAAATTCTGAATCCAATTTTGCCCTTTCCATTTACGTTGGTATCTCACATTGCATTAGTTTCCAGGTCCTGTTAATTCCATATCCCGAATGTCTTGCGCAGTGTTTGTCCATCTCTTGGCCCTTCCTAGGGTAACTGACTTGGAGAAGGACTTCATTACCTCTTCCCTTGACTACTCCAAACACATTTTAGCTAGGCTTCTCCATTCTCTCCCTTCACCCTACAATTTTTATATTGCTCAAAAGGGAGCCTTGCTATATGCAAAAATATCAAACACCCTTCCTAAATAAAGTGTTTAATAGCTGCCCAATGCCAATTGATTCAGTGCTTTGGTTCCTCAAAACAAAAAATTTCAAGCAGGTTCCTACTTCAGAGTGTTTGTATTTGCTGTCCAAAAATGCTCTTTCCCCCACTATCTTCTCAAGGATGGCTCTTCTCATTGTTAAAGTGCCTCTTAATATCTTAAACATTACCATCCCAAGGACCCTATTCCCCACCCTCAGTCAATCTTTCTTCATAGCACTTAGTGTCTTTTTTTTTTTCTTGCTGTCTGTCTGTTTTAACTAGTATGAAAGCTCCACAAGACCAGACATCTACCTTTATTGTTGCAGGATTATTGAAGTCCAGAACAGCACCAGGTTCTAAAAAAATATGTGTCAAATAAATACCGAAAGTATTAACCTTATGTTCAAGAACCTCATTATTTGGCAACTACTTACTTTTCCATCTTTAACAACCATTTCTCCTTCATAGGTACCTATGTACCATCAGCTCCAATGACTTACGATTTCTGTTTATGTCAAGCCTTGTTTTAGACCATTTCATAACCCAGGGTTTTGCAAGCAGCACTGAGCTATAGAGCGTCTGCTTAATTGAGGTTATTGGTAAAAATGAAAATTTTGTTGGCCTCTGCCTTTGTCCCTCACTGCTGGATCATTCCAAAATTCTGATTCAGACGTCTATGAATCTCTATAAAAAGGTTTCCAAGTGACAGATTTGGAAACTCTTTCCTTACCTACCCCTTCTCTACCAGCAGAAATTATCCATTCTTTAATCCCTGGTTCAAATGTTAAATTTTTATTGACTTTTTTATAATCTTATCCCTTAATAAATATAATTTCCTCCTTATCTAATATGTTTGGCTCTCTTTTATGGCTTTAATGAAATACTTCTATTGTGAGGATTAAATAGGCAATACATGCACAGTGCTTAAAATATTCCTTGATGCTTAATAAGCCTCCAATAACCACTACCTGTTAGGATTATTATCAGCATTATATTTTTTGTTCTGTGTCCCTTTTCCTCCAAAGACCACCACCTGGTATCCACATACACTGAGATGTGTGTGTACTACATAGCTATTCTAGATAGCTTTATCCAAAGCTTTTTTTTGCTTTTTGGTTGATTTTGTTTAAATTAGTATTTTCTGTAGGGCATAATCTTCAGCAAAACTTGCTTGCGTGTGATATTAATGATATTGCTCAATAATTTCTGTATTTGATTGGATCACCTTTCTTGGGAATAGGCATAAATAGGGATCTCTTCCAGTCAGTTGGCCAGGTAGCTGTCTTTCAAATTTTTTGGTGTAGATGAGCGAGCACTTCCAGTGCTGTATCCATTTGTAGAAACATTTCAATCGATATTCTGTCAGTTCCTGGAGCCTTGTTTCTCACTAATGCCTTCAGTGCAGCTTCTACGTCTTCCTTCAGTACCATGGTTGATGATCATATGTTACCTCCTGAAATGATTGAAAGTTGACCAATTCTTTTTGGTACAGTGACTCTGTGTATTCCTTCCATCTTCTTTCGATGCTTCCTGTGTTAATACCTTCCTCGTAGAATCCTTCAGTGTTGCTACTAGGGGCTTGAATTCTTTTCTTCAGTTCTTTCAGCTTGAGAAATGCTGAGTGTGTTCTTCTCTTTTGGATTTCTATCTCCAGAGCTTTGCACATGTCATCTTAATACTTTACTTCATCCTCTCCAGCCGCCCTTCGAAATCTTCTGTTCGGCTCTTTGACGTCATCATTTTTTCCTTTTGACAAGTTGCAGTATCTTCTGACATCCATTTAGGTCTTTTCTTTCTCCCTTGTCTTTTTAATGACCTCTTGCTTCCTTCATGTATGATGTCCTTGATGTCATTCCACAACTCGTGTGGTCTTCAGTCATTAACGTTCAACGCATCAAATCTGTTCCTGAGATGGTCTCTAAACTCAGGTAGGATATACTCAAAGTTGTACTTTGGCTCTCATGGACTTGTTCTAATATTCTTCAGCTTCAGCTTGAACTTACATATGAGTAACTGATGGCCTGGTCTGAGGTCAGCCCCGGCCTTATTCTGACTGATAATATTGAGCTTTTCCATCGTCTCTTTCCACAGATGTAGTCAATTTGATTCTTGTGTATTCCATCTGGCGAGGTCCATGTGTATAGTCACCATTTATGTTGGTGAAAAAAGATATTTGAAATGAAGAAGTCGTTGGTCTTGCAAAATTCAGTCTTGCAATCTCCTGCATTGTTTCTATCACCAAGGCCATATTTTCCAACTACCGACCTTTCTTTTTTTCCAGATTTGCATTCCAATCACCAGTAATTATCAATGCATCCTGATTGTATGTTCGATCAATTTCAGACTGCAGAAGTTGGTAAAAATCTTCAATGTCTTCATCTTTGGCCTTAGTGGTTGGTGCATAAATTTGAATAATAGTCGTATTAACTGGTCTTCCCTGTAGGCTTATGGATATTATCCTATCACTGACAGCATTGTACTTGAGGATAGATCTTGAAATGTTCTTTGTGATGATGAATGCAAGGATGGTGAGACTATGTCTCACATACTTTGGACATGTTATCAGGAGGGATCTGTCCCTGGAGAAAGACGTAATGCTTGGTAAAGCAAGAGAGTCACCAAAAAAGAGGAAGACCGTTAATGAGACAGATTGACACAGTGGCTGCAAAAATGGGCTCAAGCATAGCAACAATTGTAAGGATGGTGCAGGACCAGGCAGTGTTTTGTTCTGACGTGCAAGGGTCGCTATGAGTTGGAACCGACTTGATGGCACCTAACAACAACACCATAGAGTATAATATGGTATTTCTCACACATAAAGGACATTATTCAATATTTGATGTAAAAGGGAAGAAGGAAAGATGAAAGGATGGGAATAAAATTAAAATGATATAAGGAGGACCAAAGAATGGAAGAAAGAATTAAAAGACGGAAGAAGGAAACAAGAAAAAAAAAAAAAGAAGGAATTTTTAACATTTTTGAGTGACAATAACAGTTTCCTTACAGTGCTAGATATGGAATATGCATTATTCTTAACTAAATTTAAGAAGTCCTCTCCATTATTTCTAAACCCCAGTGAATAAAGATGGAAAATATTTGGGGCTGCCCTCATGATGTATTTAGGAATGAGAATGATAACTCGATTCACTAGTTCCAGGCCCCTGCTACTGTTGCAATTTCACTGTTGCTAATTATACATGCCACTTTCTTTCTGGATCTTCATTAGCTAGCCTAGAGTGGCTAGTGTAGATAATCTATTGTACTTTCAGTTCTATACATAGTACAAATTGAAATAATACAAGAAGTACTTTACTATTGTACTTCACGGTCTGTGAGTGACAATATTAATAAGTGTCTTAGACAGCAACAAAAAATGATGTAAGTGCTTGGAACATGTGTAATGTATGGAATGACACAGATAATAAGTCAGGCACCATTCAAAAGTTTGAAAGGTCTAAATGTAAAAATGAAGGCAGAAGTATAAATTTCCTACTCCATTTCCTTCGCCACTCGAAACGCCTGATGGAAGATGCCAATAAGCTAAGACTGACAAGGGCGCAAAATGGTAACCACGTCCATCAAGCCGAATAGGGCACATCAAATTTCAAATCGGTAAGGACAATGTTTGCAAGTATATACACAAATGTCTACGCACAATTGGCAGGTACGTGTGAAAAAGGTAAGAGAGTGAATGGGAAAAAATAATATTAAAAATTCCTAGATCACTTGCTTGCGTTCCTATCGGAGAGTGTTCAGGGGGAATTAGTCCCTGCTTTGCTTTCCATCTCACGCCAAACAGACTGAAGTGGCTGTTCCAATTAGTTCACTTCCTAGTACACAATCTCACATCAGAGATTTATTAAATTCTCTTTTTTTGCAGATGAAAGTGAAAAACGGCAGGCATTAATTGTTTCCTTGTGTCAAGCCCTGGGGTTGTTGATGAACACATACACATATGCATACATACCTACATACATAAATGTAGTTTCTTTGAGTTCACTGACCTGGGACTAGGAGGGGTATCACAAGACAGCAAAGTAAATCAGGAATAAAGTTTGTTTAATGTTAGGATAAAAATATACTCAGTGTGCTAAGCGTGTGCAGAGGAGGGACTTAACATCTTTGACATGGGGTTATTGTGGTTAGTGACCATCAAGTTGACTCTGACTCATGGCAACCTTATGTATAACAGAACTAAATGTTGCCTGGTCCTGTGCCATCTTTATGATCATTGATATGTTGAGTTCATTGTTGCGGCTGTTGTGTCAATACATCTATTAAGGGTTTCCTTCATTTTCCTCGATCCTCCACTTTACCAAACATGATGTCCTCTTCTAGTGATTGGTCTTCCCTAAGGCTGCGTCCAATGTAAGTGAGTCATCCTTACTTTCAACATGACATGGGGTAAATCTCTGTATTGTGTTCTGAGGGATATGGTATCTGTTTTCACAACTGTCAGGAACTATGCACCCATAAACAACTAATTGTATGTAATTAAACAAACATTTTACACTGGAAGAATTGATAACACTCCATGGAAATCCAGAAGATAATGTCCGTGTAGGAGTTTCAAGAAGGTAATATTTTATCTAAACGAAGAATGACTCAGAGTTAGTGACGTGGAAAAGTAGATGAAGCGTCTTACAAACAGGAAGCAATGGTACCAGAGGCGCACACATAATCAGCTTCTTTAAGAAACATCTGATAGTCTAATAAGGACAGAAATGTTTGCAGGAGGAGAGTATGAGTGATAGGTACTGCAGGATATGAGTTCGAAAGTAAATTGGGCAAGATTGTGATAACTTTGTTCGTTATTCTAAGCAGCTTGCATTTAACACTGTAGTCTATTTGGATGGAGATCAAAGAAACTGAAATAGGGCAATTCCATCTCTACACTTCACTGGCAGCGTGGATAGTAAATTAATGGGAAAAACCCTAGAGAAATGGAAAAACCAATTAGAAAACGATAACATTGTGCCAGGTGAGAAAAACTGAGAATAAGACACAGAGCAGGGACACCAGTCCGAAAGTTAATTCGGAATTGAATGTCAGGGTGTGTAGAGAGAGAACATAAATAATACCTCTTATAGTGTATGCAGTCCTTTATATCTATCTACTACTTTAATAAATATTAAATATTCTTATTATGTTATTATATTTTCCAGGATGATTTGTTACAAGTTGTTTTTATATTAACTCATTTAGCCCCTTGGGAGGTATATATAATTTCTCCTTCTTTTTAAAATGAGGAAGCCAAGGTCTAAACTTCCTTGGTTAGTATATGGTAAACACAGGATTCAATTAGTATTGTTTTTTGACAATTTTTTCCTGCTCATAAGAGATAATGCTAGATAAAAATACGCAAAGAAGAGAGCAAGAGTGGCAAATGTACTAAATACAGCATTTAGAGTTGGGTGAACACATTCATTTCTCAGACCACTAGGACACCATTTAGTGTGGTGCAGGATATTAGAAAAACCCAGCTTAATACCAAGGAATGTCATAGATACCGGAAATTATTAATCTCCAAAGGATCATAAAACCCTGAGCTAGAAGAAATGTTAAAATGTACTATATATTCCTCACTTCTATTAAGATCGATTGAACATAAACCATCTCTAAGAGATGGGTATAATCCACACATATTCTAACTTTAGGACTCTGAAATCTGGGTAAAACCTGAAAAACTGGACAAAAGCCCGGTTTCATGGTATCCTGCTCCCACATCCTGTAAAGATCGTCAGGATTTGGGATGACTCTATGATAACATAATATATTCTGTAGTTGTTAAATAAGACCAGATGCTCAAATTTTCTAAGTCTTACATTTCTTCCTTATCTTTTTTTCCTTTTAGGACGATTATTTCATTTTTTCCCAGAATAATGGGATATTCCTTGACTCCACATAACCATGAAAGTGCTTTTAAGAGGGAGGGGAAGGTGACTATAAAAGTCTGTGGTGCAACCTAGAGGCCAACCACAGGCATTTTGTGTGCAGTGCTTATGATACACCACCTTTAAATGGCATAATCGTAATCATTTCAAGCACGAAGGAGGCAGAATAGTATAGAAGAGATAGATACAGCTCCTTTTGAGTGCTAGATCTATCATTTCACTTTTCTGAAACTTACAATCCCCAAAACAATTCAGAATATTTTTCACGCCCTTCATACTTCCCAGGGTTGTATTAAGTGTCAAATGAGACAATCACGTAAAATAACTCTGGGAACTGGAAAGTAACATGGCACACACAAACTTTGTTCAAGGAACAGGCCATCATCATGTAAGAATGACCACTGCTTACCTAAACTATACTGACGTTGTCACCTGGATTCACAAGGTGTTGGCAATGATGCCCAAATATAATGATGCATATTTTAAAAAATTCTAGCAGAAAGGATTGGTAGGTTGAAAATAACTGAGTTTTATCTTTAATACAAGCAAATATATTCACAAAAGCAAACAATAAGTCTAATGTGAAAATATGCCATTTATTAAAATCTGTATTTAATAAGGTATTTGTACCATTTATGAAGTTCAGTAACAGGCAAAATTAAGCTATGGTGAAAAAAATCAGAATGGTGGATGCCTCTGGAAGATATTAACTGGGAAAGTGTACAACAAAGGTTCTAGGGTAAAGGAAATATTTTATGTCTAGACTGGGCAGTGGTTTAACTAGCATATACATATGTAAAAATTCATTAAGCAATATTCTTACTATATGTGAATTTTACTGTATGAAAATTATATCTGAATAACATCTTTGTCCTAGTTCTCTCCTTATTATTAACTTCTTGACAACACGTTATTATCTCTTTGAGATGGTTGTCTACGTCCTATTCTAGTTGGCTTCCTGATGGTCACTCTCATATATGACAGTTAATTGATTCTTTGGAAACATACACTGATTTTTATCACTGTTCAGACTCTGCATACAAAGCTTTTATTAAGCTTATTTCTATCTCAAGTACTGCTATTTCCACATTGCTACTAAACACGAAGTTGCCTTGGTGCTACTCGTGCAGGTCAATTCCACTTCGATGAACTCCTGGAAAGGGATTGTTGAACCTGCTTTTTGATTTGCAAGTCATCGCTATCCCTTCTTTGAGACGAGACAGCAAGGTTAGTTATATAAATGTTATTGAATGTCTAAACATAGAGAAAAATTTACAGGCTGACTTCTAAGTGGAAATTCTCCTCCAGTGTACCGGAATATTGAACTATACTTTCTGAGTCATCCTACCAGATTCTGTGCCTAACTGAAGCAACTTAGTGTTTTGTTCTTTAGCTCTTTAACAGATTCAGGCATGGGTTCAGTATCACTGTCTAAATTTTAATTATTGTTATCATGTGATAAAAGCACTCATTGTTTTAAAAAAAGAAACCTGTTGCCGTTTAGTCAATTCTGACTCACAGTGAATTAGTCAAAATATAGCAACCCTATAGAACAGAGGAGAACTGCCCTGTAGGGTTTCCAGGGAGTGGCTGGTGGATTTGAACTATTGACCTTTTGGTTAGCAGCAGAGCTCTTTCCCACTCGGCCACCAGGGTTCCACCGAGTGCTGAACGGAACATGAAGTGCACTGAGCAGAGGTCATTGCTGCTTTTTAGATAGAATGGCAGCTGGTGTGTCTGGTAAGTGACATTCATGATTGTAAAGTTTATTAATATCATCTTTTAAATTACTTGTTCATGGATTTTGTATTCTTTGAATAATGTATAATTTATTACTTACCTATTTGTGGTTGGACAACAGGAAGATAGAATTAAATCTGTATGATGAGGCTGTGAGTATATTTATGTGCATAAAATAGGATAATAATATTAATAATAGTAATAGTAAGATAATACTTCATATTCCTTGAAAATCCGTTATGAGTCAAGCACTTCTTAAGATATTAAATACAGTAACATCTAATTGAACACTGCAACACACAGAAACGCAAAACAACAAAACCAGAAACTCCTATGAGCTATTATTAAACTTGTTTCACACTTGAGAAAGTTGAGAATAGTGGTTATTTCATTTATCCAAGGACACACACAAATTGGTGGAGGAAGGACTCCAAATGATTCTATTATTTAGGCTTCAAGAGTGTATCATGTTGTACTCCCTTTGGCTGTATTTTTTACTAAATTGTGTACAAAACTGAGATAAATTTGAAATTAGCTAATGTACAACCAGAACGCTCCTTAGAAGGAAGGATGGCGAGACTATGTCTCACATACTTTGGACATGTTGTCAGGAGGGATCAGTCCCTGGAGAAGGACATCATGCTTGGTTAAAGTACAGGGTCAGTGAAAAAGAGGAAGACCCTCAAGGAGATGGATTGACACAGTGGCTGCAACAATGAGCTCAAGCCTAACGATGGTGAGCATGGCCCAGGACTGGGCAGTGTTTTGTTCTGTGGTGCATGGGGTCTCTATGAGTCAGAACCGACTTGACAGCACCTAACAACAACAACAACATCTGCTCTCCAGGAGCCCTGATGGCAAAGTGGTTTAATGCTCAGTTACTAACCAAAAGGTCAGCAGTTTGAATCCACCATCCCCTCCTTGGAAATCCTATGGGGCAGTTCTACTCTGTCCTATAGAGTCACTATGAATCAGAATTGACTTGACAATGGGTTTTTTAATCTGCTCTCCATAAAAATAAACAAAATGCAATATAAAGAAAAGTCAAACCAGTTGCCATCAAGTAGATTCTGACTCACTGAATTTTTTACAATTAAATATATATATATGTATATGAAATATGACAGATTTTACTTTCAAATACACTTTATATGAATAAAAATAATTTATCACGATAGAACTGGATTTTAAACCCGTTGCTGACTTTAATTCTGTTATCTATAATCTATACCAAACTCCTTTCTATAGTAATAACTACGCGTTTGTGATAGGAAGCTTTCACTCACTTTATTCCAAATAATGTGATCACTATCTTTGTGAGGAATATATTGTCTTGTCTACAATTTGCTCATAAGGAAAATCCAGGAAGATGCAATGCCTTCACCAAAGTCACGAGGCTAGCCAGTGAAAGAGTTGGGACTCCTATATAGAGCCTCTGGTGTTCAAATGCAAACTCTTTCTCCGCGAGGTTCTTGCTAAGGTCTCTGTGGACACTTACTAGTCACTTACTTTGGCCAAAGATACAATTTTTCATTGAAACATGACACTTACTTTACACCACTCAAAAACACAGAAGTATCTTTCATTATAGAAGCTTTTCCCAGGGTTATTTCCTCCAATCCTGTACTAAGGATTAGAAGAAGAATTAGAGTGATTTTCTGCATATATATGTATACGCATATATATATATATTTCCAACTTTATTCATCACAGTGAGAAAGAATTTTTCTACCAGATTCTGTAATAAAACACCATTTAACCTGAAAATAAATTAGGCAATGCTTTGTTCACTGGCATCCTCAGTTAAAAATTACTACTTTCTATGCATATGAAGTGATAAGTGTTTTCAGCACACTTTTAAAGTTTGAAAACAGAAATAAGATATATAACCAAGAATGCAGAAATGATTCCACATCTGCCATCATAAACCATATAATGTCCCCCTCTTTCTGCACAATGTCTTTACTTGTAGTAAAGAGAATTACTGTATTGCTATATATGTCCTCTAAAGCTGTAAGGGGAAAATTAGCTAATATTTATAAAATATGTTGTATATAAAATCACATTTTTAATTAATAAGCGGAGTTTAAATCTTTGCTTTTCATATTTAATTACGTACAACAGCATTTTCTATCATGTATTTGTCATTGTCTATGACCACAAAGTTTTTATACTCCTATGCTCTCTCTTTCAACTCTTTCTCATTTTATATTTAAGGAAATAAGAAAAGAAATAGAGACATAAAGTGAGAGCAGAGTTTATACAAATTGTTTCTAAATTTAAGCAAGAAACAACAAGATTGTGAAGGCAGGACAATAAGTGAAATCTTCAAGATTTCTAGTAGTATAACATTCTTATCGGCTCTGTAAGTTGTAATTTACATTTACATTCATTCATCTTTCCTTTAAAGAGGAAACCATTTAGAAGGGGGTAACAGAGAAGTTAACAGATAATTACCAGTCACTGTGATAAAAGCTTCCATAGAAAGAAGCAACTTGAAGTGCTATGTAGTTTAGCAAATTGCTCTCATGTACATCACATCATCTGATGTTCATGGTAACACGCAGAAGTAGGTAGGGTACATATTACCCATAGTATCCCATTTCACAGTTGAAAGATGCTAAGATTCAGTGAGTTTAAATTACTTTTCCTGAGACCATATAACAAATAATTGTTGCAGTTGGGGTTTAAGCCAGGTCTTCTGACTTCTAACCCTATGGCCAAGTCAGCGGATATAGCTGTACTGGTTAACATTCCTTAATAACCTGGGGCTTCATATTTCTATCCCAGTGGCTCAGAAATCTGGGAATGAACTGTGTTTTGTGCTGGGAGGAGTAATCTAGATAGAAAAGCTAGTCTTTAAAAAAAGAAAGAGGATCTAATAAAACCAATAGTGGTACAATGGGTAGAAAAGTTCGGCTAGAGAACGTTCTCAGGAGGTCTAGTTAACAATACAGTAAAACCTATGAGAGCTGGAACCTGTGTAAGGCAGAAACGTGTCAGAGAGGAAAACTAAAATATTTTCCACTTAACCGAGTAATACAAAAGCGGTAAGACTGCACGCTGTCAAAGTTGAGAACTTATGAGGCCCGGAACAACAAGGCAGTCTTGTCATGTTCTGGCTGTCATAGGTTTCACCGTACAAAGATCTTGGCTCAATATAGTAGTTAAACGAAAAGGGTAAGACTTAGCTATGGATTTACAGAGGCATTTAAAGCATATAGGAAACAGTGGAGAAATGATATATTCAGTACCTTTTAGATAAGAAAACAAAAGTAAGTCTTAGAGACAAAATTAATTGAACAAAATGTCTGTCTATAGAAAAATACTTCAGAACGCTACTAAATAAGAGATAGAGATCTATTGCAGAAAAATCCATAAAGCTTTCAAACAAATATCCAACTGAAGTAAAAGCAAAAGGGATGCTGACTTTTACTAGTAGAACATGGAACACAAATCTAGAGAGAGACTATTATTTCACTTACTAGAGTCTATAAATGCTTCATGGAAGGTGTTTCGATACTATGTGTCTTACATAACTCTTCTTCCTCTCTGCTAACTTTCAAGCTAAAATACTTTGGGGGAGTGGACTAAATTTTAAGGTGATTTGGAGAGGGAAGACTCCTTAAATCTTGTAGGGCTTGGCCATTGTAAGGAAAGCTCAGAAAAGAACCAATTTCCCTTTCCCCTGGTTATGGGATAGAAAAACTGCCACAAGAGGTCTCTCGGTGGGTTAATGAAGAAGTGTGCCTAAGTAAAACAAAGAGGAAATGCTCCATGACTCACGTTATCTGATTTAAGTTAAAGGTTGGAGTCCTGGTATTGTCTTGTAACCACCTTGTATAGATGACCCAGGATCACATGATCATGAGTCTACCCCAGTGGCCATATAGCCAGGTAATTAAAACTCCAGAACCAATCCTATAACCTTTTTAACCTGAAATTACATACATATCCCAGTCATGGTCCTTTCCTGCTTCTGTAGTCCCACCTACGACAGTGATGAATTGACCTACTACTAATCATGACCTTGTGATGATTTTCTTTATCCTCTATAGTACGTAATAGACACCATGACAGTGATTTAGTGGATTCTTTCGGCCTCTGCACTGGGTACATGCTGACAATCTCCCTCATTCGAATGATTGTCTTTGTCTTTGTCTTGGCATGATGAAAATCTCTGTTGATTATATTTGAGTCTGGGGTCTTTTTTCCCTATCACAAGGGATTAAGTCTCCCATCTTCTGCTAAATATTATTGTGTGTTTACCGCTGTATGGAGTTTAAAATATTTTGATTTTATTAAAGTCCAGCCAAGTTGAATAAGTTTGGGAATCTCTGTTGCATACACTGGAATTTGAATAATTAAGCAGATATTAACCTGAATTGGGAGAAATTTGATTATTCATTATTGATGTTAATTTTCTTGAAGTTGCATGTTAGCCACGATCATAGTTAGATGTTCTAATTGAGAAGAGAAGTTTATAGGAAAGTTCAGATGAACTTAAAGATGGGAAAGATCTAGTACTTTGGTGGCTCATTCTGGGGCAAGCGCTGTGCCAGGTTCTTTATCTACCTTATTTAATTCTCACACCAACGCTGTGAGGCACAGTACTAGTTAGAGTTCTTAGCAGAAAGTAACGAAAGTGGACTCTGGTTAAACAAAACAAAAAGAAACTCAATGCGAGCATTTAGGGAACTTCACTGAACCAGGCTCAGAAAACAAGCATGAGTTAAAGGAAGCCCAGTAACCAGGCCATGACCACATTCCTAACACTAACTGTGTCTGTAGAGAACAATGGGTCCTACAGTTCTAGCCACTGCCTAGCTGCAAGAGACACTGGGCCGGTAGCTGGCTTACCTGCCATTTTGCTTCTGCATATTTAATGTCTGCCAGTGTCTCTGTGACCAAAAAGAAGTCTCCATTACCCATACCCTGCTTCATTTCTTGGAAAATAGCTCTAAATTAAAATCCTGGGTGGTGAAAGTAACTGGCTTAGCACAGATCATATGACCATGTTCTAACAATCAAGGAAGAAGAGACAGTGAATATTTGGTGTTGTTGGATTCTTCATCTCAACATTGTTCATAATGTGAGACATCCTAGTCAAAAGGTAGAGGGCTCAACATTAAGTAATAAAATTAAAATGATCATTGCAGTTGCGATTTCTTTATTATTTTATAAGTGAGTGCAGTGAATTACTTAATATGGCTCTTCTAGCCATGGTCTTTGTAACTTCCACCAAATGACTGGGTGGGACTATGCAAATGAGGTATCTGAAGCCCCACTGAGGGAATTGGTCAATTTTGTCATCTCACTAGGCTTAAAGGGAGACACTGAAAGAGAGAGAGTAGTGGCTGCAACATGGAAGACAGAGAGGGACAGCTGTAACACCAGAGATGGCAAGAAGCAGTGGCAGAGAAACACAAACCGCAGGCCACTGCAGAAGACCATCAGGAGGCTGGTAGGAGACGGCATGGTGGGTTTCCTGGCCCACGGAGCAAGAAAGCTGATTGTTTTTGGGCAGGAGGCCTACTGGCAGAGTAGGATGCTTCTGGCACTCAGTGGAGCTAGGTTGCTGACCCACAGAGCTAGAGCTGAGTGCCTTCGGGCCGAGGTTTACTGGCAGAACGGAGTGCCTCTGAGCACTTAATGACAGAGCTAAAACGGCTTTGTAACACTTGCCAGAGCAAGGCAGAGGCCAGGGAGAGACCTGCCTGTGGGCATGGCTGAGAAGAGGCTGTCCTGATAGAAGAACTGTATCCTGAGCATTCCTGAACCTGAATTATAACCTATTACTTCCCTTGTTACTTCCCTAATAAACCCCATAACTGTGAGTATGGTCTGCGAGCTCTGTGTGGCCATTGCAACTAATTACTGAACCCAGTAGAGAAATAGAGCGTGTCATGGGAGGGACAGATGGTGTCAGAATTGATAAAAATGGCAGAGAGAGGAGGTATGTCTGACCTCCACCTCTTAGCAATCAGCCTTGCACTGTTGATCTGGATTCTCCTTCCTCCTTGTGAAATGGAAGAGGTCAGACATTCACCAAGCCATTTTTATAGTGAGGAAATAGACTATTTAAGAAATTTGACCAAGGTCACAAACTAGTAAGTGGAAGAACTATGTTTTGAAATCAGGTCTATCTGACTCCAGAGATTAGATGTCATTTTCCATGTTATAGTTGGAATTAAAAAGTAACACTTTTAAAAGAACATAAAAATCATAAAATACTGAGAGAGAAATTTAATGACCTATGTGCAAAAGCTCTACACTGAAAAGTATAAAATATGAGCTGAGGTGGTGGGGAGGGTTCAAGTGGGATGAGAAGAGGAAAGAGTAAATGAGAAGTTCATGGTAAAGCATAGACTAAAATCATGCAAAGTTGTGTTCAATTTTTATTTCTATCACTTATTAGCTGAAAAATCTTGAGTTCCAGTGCCTCAGGTGTAATGTGACTAAAATTTAGGGCAATACATACAGTGATTGCAGTATGCATATGTTTGTAAAGTCTTAACACAATATCTGTTATATAAGAGCAAAAATACCAATTCACTTTTAGTTCTTTCTCAGTCTGGTGTTAAGGTAGTCCGTTGGAACTTTAACTACAAGTACAGTGTGAGCATATGTGTCTGGTTAATTTTTTTTTTCCACATTAATGAAAGGGAGTATTTGAAATAGGTTATGAATAAGAAGGAGAGGGAAAGAGAGAATGATCTGCCACTCTGTAGAGTGGATGCTATTCTGTTGAGTGGATGGTGCAAGTTTTGCTTTCTGTTCCAGGGGAGCTGGAGGGTGAGAGTAACCTATTGAAAAATCAGTAAAAAGAAATAGAACCAGGGTGCAGGGTGTTAGGTTTTTCAAAACTGTTACTGATGATTATAGATTTTTGAAGAAACATGTTGTAAAAAGAAAATGAGGTTGGAGTAAAAGTTCAGAGTATTTTTTGCCTCTTTGAACTGCCATCAATTAATCACTTCTTGCTTCAAACATGTCTTGGTAAGAAGTTCTCCGTAGCTCCACGAACTTTATTTTTCCTCAGTATCATAACTTCTTGTCTTGTAGCTAAATGCTGAGTGGCCAAAAGTATCATTTTTCTCATGAACAAAATTGGAGAGACAATGATTAAAGTTGGATGAAGGCTAAGTTATGTATATTAACTTCTTATATCCAGGGTTTCTTTATGCCATTTAAAATACATAACTGTTACTCTTAAGGAAAAAGGAATCTTGTAAGTAAAAGAATAATAATAATAATAGAAGGAGAAACGCTTCCACAAAAGAGAAGTAAGGCCCTCCTAAAATCCTTTCTTCCATAAACATGAAAAAGAACACTGGAAAATTATAAAAAATAACCTTTTCAGAGGTTTGGAAATCAACCAAAGACTTGCAACAATTCAAGAAGAGTTTATTCAAGAAAAAATGCAGACTCTTGGTAAGAATAGTGAGCTTTATAGTGTTTAACTTGCCCCAATCTCATTCCCTTCTCCCCAGCTCTGTAGTAGTCTTTAAAATAAAAAATTCTGCAATTTTACAGTGAAAACCAGCAACATATGAGCCACTGGAAGGGGAAGAATGGCTTCGGAACAAAACGAAATGCACCATTCCTGGAAAACTGTCACAATTTAACCTGTCTGGAAGCTCTTATGAAAAGTTCCATTCACAGGACTTGTCTTTATTTTACCTGACTCAAAACTTGCTCAGTGAGGAAAGTCCTCTCCCGAAGACTTTTAATATCAGCTTCCTGAGGCAATGATACCAACTGGAAGAAACAAGGGGATTTCCAAAAAACTAAGAAGAAAGATCTGGGGAACAAGACATTTGTAGGGGTCTTTGAAAAGGTCTGGCATATTCCTGAAGATCTAGAAGGCCACGCACATGTGCATGCCCGGGAAAGACCTTACATGGCCTTAATATACCACTTCTGACTGACATTGAGACTCTGAGAACACGGGAAATAAAAGCTAAGTCATAGATGTAAGCTGCTGGAGTGATGAATGTGTGCTTCAGTAAGCACGTAACATTTGGGGGAAAAGGTGGGAGACATTGGTTCCAGGAATTTAAGAAAATCTCTGTCCAATGATTAGGTGACCACTAAGATAACTGAGCAGCAACTTAGTGGCCACAGACCATAAAGAATACTGACATTATAGAATTAATCCAGGGAAGTCACTAAACAAACAGCAATTAAAAACAAAGACAAACAAACAAACAACAATGACAACAAAAAGAAGAGCAACCCCTAGGGAGGAGGCAATCTGATTTCCAAAGTTGCCATATTATATTATTTAAAATGTCCAATTTTCAGCAAAACATTTCAAGACACACAAAGAAACAGAAAAATATGACTCGTACATAGGATAGATAAAAGTAGTCAATAAAAACAGTCTGAAGAATTTCAGATGTTGAACTTACTATACAAATAATTAAATTGATCAACATTCAACCATTTCAAGAGGTAGCATATGATCAGGAACCGATGGTACTGAAGGAAGAAGTCCAAGCTGCACTGAAAGCGTTGGCTGAAAACAAGACCCCTGGAATTGATGGAATACCAATTGAGATGTTTCAGCCAATGGATGCAGCACTGGAAGTACCCACTTGTCTATGACAAGCATTTTGGAAGACAGCTACCTGACCAACTGACTGGAAAATATTCATATTTATGCCTATTCCAAAGAAAGGTGATCCAACAAAATGCAAAAATTACCCAACAATATCATTAATATCACATGCAAGTAAAATTTTGCTGAAGATTATTTAAAAGCAGCTGCAGCAGTACATCAACAGGGAACAGCCAGAAATTGAAGCCAGATTCAGAAGAGGACATGGAACCAGGGTATCATTGCTGATGTCAGATCCTGGCTGAAAGCAGAGAATACCAGAAAGATGTTTACCTGTGTTTTACTGACTATGCAAAGGCATTCAACTGTGTGGATTGTAACAAGTTATGGACAACATTGTGAAGAACGGGAATCCTAGAATACTTAGCTGTGTTCATGAGAAACTTCTACATAGGCCAAGAGGCAGTCTTTCGAACAAATCAATGGGATAGTGCGTGGTTTAAAGTCAGGGAGGGTGTGTGTCAGGACTGTATCCTTTCACCATACTTATTCAATCTATGTGCTGAGCAAATAATCTGAAAACCTGGACTATATGAAGAAGAATGAGGCATCAGAATTGGAGGAAGACTCATTAACAACCTGCATTACACAGATGACACAACCTTGCTTGCTGAAAGTGAAGAGGACTTGAAGCACTTACTGATGAAGATCAAAGACTACTGCCTTCAGTATGGTTTACACTTCAACATAAAGACAACAAAAATCCTCACAACTGGACCAATAAGCAACATCATGATAAACAGAGAAAAGACTGGTGTTGTCAAGGATTTCATTTTACTTGGATCCACAATAATGCCCTTGGAAGCAGCAGTCAAGAAATCAAATGATGCACTGCATTGGGCAAATCTGCTGCAAAAGACCTCTTTAAAATGTTACAAAGCAAAGATGTCACCTTGAAGACTAAGGTGTGCCTAACCCAAGCCATGGTGTTTTTAATAGCCTAGTATGGATGTGAAAGCTGCACAATGAATAAGGAAGACTGAAGAAGAATGACGCCCTTGAATTATGGTGTTGGCGAAGAATATTGAATATACCGTGAACTACCAAAAGAACGAACAAATCTGTCTTGCAAGAAATACAGCAGAATGCTCCTTAGAAGCGAGGATGGCAAGACCAAGTCTCATGTACTTTGGACATATTATCGGGAGGGATCAGTCCCTGAAGAAGGACATCATGCTTGGTAAAGTAGAGGGTCAATGAAAAACAGGAAGACATTCAACGAGGTGGATTGACACAGTGGCTGCAACAATGGGCTCAAGCATAACAACGACTGTGAGGACAGTGCAGGACTGGGCAGTGTTTCCTTCTGTTGTAGGTAGGGTCACTATGAGTCAGAACTGACTCGAAGGCACCCAACAACCACAACAACTATAAATATGTTTTAAAATTGCACTAAACCAGGTCCAAAGAATTGAAGGAAAGTATGAAAGTGACATTTCACCAATGAAGAATATCAATAAAGAGATAAAAAGTACAAAAGGAACCAAATAGATGTTCTGGGTTTGAAAAGTATAATAACTCATATGAAAACTCAGCAAAGGGTTAAACAGGAGATTTGAGATAGCAGAAGAAATAATCAGAGGACTAGAAAATAGGTCAACTGAGAATATCTAGTCTAAAGAAAGAAACAAGAAAAATGAACACAAGCTCAGAGACCTTTGGGACGACATTCAGAATACCAACATATGAATACTGGGAGGCCAAGAAGGAAAGGAGCGTGAGAAAAAGGAGCACAAAGAATATTTGAAGTGATAACGGCTGAAAACACGGCAAATTTAATGAAAAACATCAGTCTACACATCTAAAATACTAAAAAAATTCCAGGTAGGATGAAATCAAAGAGATCCATACCTAGACCCATTATAATAAAACTGTCAAAAGACAAAGAAAAAGAGAAACTCTTAAAGGCAGCAAGAGAAAATTGACTAATTATGTACAAGGGCTCCTCGATAAAACCATGGAGGCCAGAGGACTGTGGGATGACATATTCAGAATGATGAAAGGAAAAAAAAAGTTAAGAAAGAATTCTATAGCCAATAAAACTATTCATCAAAAATGAAGGATAACTCAAGATTTTCCCAGATGAAGAAAAACTGAGAAAATTTGTCCATAGCAAATCTGCTCACTGAAAGGTAGGCAGTTGTAACCCACCAGCCACTCTGTGGGAGCACGATGTGGAAGCAAGATCTTCTGTAAAGATTACAGCCTTGGAAACTGTAGGGGGCTGTTCCGCTCTGTTCTCTAGAGTCACTCTGAGTCAGAATTGACTCCACAGCAGTGGGTTTAGTTTTTTGGTTTTTAAACCTGCCCTACGAGAGTTACTAAATGGAGACCTTGAGAATGAAATGAAAGGACATTAGACAGTAACTTGAATCTCCATGAAGAAATACAGAATATCATTTAAGGTATTACATAATATATAAGGCAATAGAAATGGATTTTTTGCATGTAAAACTTTTTCCCTCCTATCTGATTTAAAAGACAACTGCATAATCATTATAAAACTATATTCATGGCTTTATTATTTATGAAGATTTAAGTTTTACAATAAAATAGCACAAAGGAGGGAAGAGGGAATGCAGTTACATTGGAGCAAAATTCTTGCATATTATTTAAGTTGATATTAATGCAATATGATTGTTTTAATTCCCAGCAACCCAGAGCACCACTAAGGAAATAACTAAATATATATATATATATATTTATATACCAGGTTTTGGCTATTTAATGACTTACTTAAGCAATCAAATCAAAGATTGACTTTTTTAAAAATTATAATTTACTGGGATTGTAATATGAGGAATGTAAGATACAAGTCTCTTCATTTATACAAAAATTACAGCCAAGTTTCAGCTGCCATCAATAACTCTATTTATCATATTTTAATTATATTTTCTGTAGCTGCATGTTCTTTGATCTCTGTGAAGTAATCAATGAATTAGTTTTCAAAAAACTTTATTCTTGGTTAAGAATTCTGTCAGCATTGAATATCACCTCTTTAGCATGCTATAACTACCACAGTTAAACTACTTTTCAAATATACCTGTTGACACTAGATGTCTTAGTCATCTAGTGCTGCTCTAACAGAAATACCACAGGTGGATGGTTTTACAAAGAGAAGTTTATTCTCTCACAGTTTGGTAGGTTACAAGTCCAAATTCAGGGCATCAGCTCCAGGGGAACACTTTCTCTGTTGGCTCTGGAAGAAAGTCCAAGTCATCAGTCTTCGTTTGGTCTGGGAGCTTCTCTGCACAGGAACCTCAGGTCCAAAGGACACACTCCACTCCCGGCATGCTTTCTTGGTGGTATGAGGTTCCCGAAGGGTGACCTCAGCAGAGGATGATTTTAACAAGTGGATAGGATGACGCATTCTGTGGAAACCACTCATCCTCTTTCCCCAACTACTCCCACCATTGCTCAATGGGCTCATGAACAAAGTGGCCATGGGGCAGGGATGCAGGTTATGCATGGGCCCAGCAGCATGGACTTCCACTCACCAAGGCTGACATGGCCACAGCCTCTGCTGAGTGCCTAATCTGCCAGTAGCAGACGCCAACACTGAGTCCCTGATATGGCACTATCCCTTGAGGTGATCAGCCAGCAACCTGGTGACAAGTTGATTACATTGGACCACTTCCATCATGGAAAGGGCAGCGTTTTGTCCTTACTGGAATAGACACTTACTCTGGATATGGATTTGCTTCCCTGCACGCAATGCTTCTGTCAAAACTACCGTCCATGGACTTACAGAATGCCTTATCCACCGCATTATCCCACACAGCATTGCCTCAGATCAAGGGACAAACTTCACAGCAAATGAAGTGCGGCAGTGGGCCCATGCTCATGGAATTCACTGGTCTTACCAAGTTCCCCATCATCCTGAAGCAGCTGGCTTGATAGAACAATGGAATGGCCTTCTGAAGACATAATTACGGTGCCAGCTAGGTGGCAATACCTTGCAGGGTTAGGGCAATGTTCTCCAGGAGGCTGTATATGCTTTAAACCAGCATCCAATATATGGTGCTGTTTCTCCCATAGCAAGGATTCACAGGTCCAGGAATCAAGGGGTGGAAATGGGAGTGGCACCACACACTATTACCCCTAGTGAGCCACTTGCAAAATTTTGCTTCCTGTCCCCTCGATGTTATGCTCTGCAGGCCTAGAGGTCTTAGTTCCAAAGGGAGGAATGCTCCCACCTGAAGACACATCACTGATTCCATTGAACTGGAAGGTAAGAATGCTACCTGGCCACTTTGGGCTCCTTATGCCTCTGGCTCAACATGCAAAGAAGGGAGTTACCATACTGACTGGTGTGATTGATCCTGATTACCAAGAAGAAATCAGATTGGTATTACATAACGGAGATAAAGAAGAGTATGTCTGGACTGCAGGAGATTCCTTGGGGCATCTCTTAGTACTACCATGCCCTGTGATTAAAGTCAATGGAAAACTACAGCAACCTAATTCTGACATGACTACTAATGACCCAGACCCTTCAGGGATGAAGGTTTGGGTCACCCCACAAGGCAAAGAACCATGACCAGCTGAGGTGCTTGCTGAGGGCAAAGGTAATACAGAATGGGTGGTGGAAGAAGGTAGTTCTAAATACCAGTTACAGCCACATAACCGGTTACAGAAACAGCGACTATAATTGTTATGAGTATTTGTACTTTGTATGTGTGCATCAAATATTTTTGTTTCCTTCACTTATAAAATATAAGC
This sequence comes from Trichechus manatus latirostris, assembly GCF_000243295.1. Taxonomy (NCBI): domain Eukaryota; kingdom Metazoa; phylum Chordata; class Mammalia; order Sirenia; family Trichechidae; genus Trichechus; species Trichechus manatus. The sequence goes on from NW_004444088.1 coordinate 1,257,432, forward strand.
TGTAAATGGGGCTAGTGTGTTTTCGATTGTACGCATGTTAGTTGTATCATGTTAGGTGCAAGTATGACTTTCTCATTGCCTTTATTCAGAGATTACGTATGGTTTAAGGAGATGTGTACATGTGCCAAGTTGACAAAGGGTGGACTGTGATGGTTAAGATTGTGTGTCAACTTGGCTGGACCATGATTCTCCATGTTTTAATGTAATCACTCCCATGATTGAATATACTGTGAGTAGCCAATCAGATGAAAGGGAGTCTCCTTGGGAGTGTGGCCCGCATCTGTATATAAGCAGACATTCTGGCTTTTTGCTCTCTCTGGATCCTGCGGCTGCTTCCTGTTGTCTCATCTCCTGTTCTTGGGACTTGAGCTGTCAGCTTATCTGCCGAACCTGGGATTCATCGATCTGCACAGCCTGTGAGTGGGAGCCCTGCTCTCCGACCTTCCGATCTTGAGCTTACCAGCTTCTGCAGCTGTGTGACTTGGGAGAGGCCTCTACGCTGATCCACGGACTTGGGACATTCTAGCCTCTACAATCACGTGAGCTGTTTCCTTGATATAATCTCTCTCTATATATATATTTATACACTTTACTGGTTTTGCTTCTCTAGAGAACCCAGCCTAAGACAATATCTGAGTAATATAAAACTATGTTTTTAATGGTACTATGAGATAGAAAATACATGGATTGATGTCTCAGTAAGATCATCATTGTATCTAAGAAAAGTTAGAAAACTTGTTGACATTTTAGCCTGAGGCCGGGAAATATCCTGCGAGGCAGGCTGAAGATAAATCACCTTTAAGTGCAAGGATCAGTTGATAATAACAAATGCTGTATCTTCCACATTATCGTGAACTCCTCATTAAGCATGCTGTGAGGAAATGCTGCAAATCTTGTAAGACAGGATAGATCCAAACACGGCTCTCCATCAGCTTGTACAATAATTTGGTTGGTTGCAACCTTAAAGATACCCACCAGCTGCTTTCTGAGAGGAAATGCATCAAAATATACTTTTGATTTTCTTTTGACTTAAAAATAAGGTAGTCCTTTTCCCATAACACAAGAAATGTATTTATTCTTCAAATTCCAAAAATCTTCCTAGAGCAGATCGATTGTAAAAAAAACTAAAGCATTCTTTTTGACATGTATCAGAAGACAGCTCACAGATGGTTTCCCTAGCCTGTGACTGATTCACCTTGTCTCCCTTCAGTGGCAGCTCTCAAAACTAAGTAATTCGCCACGTATCTATTGAGTCCTTCTATGTGCCACAGTCAATGGCTGGCACTGGAAATGCAGCGGTAAACAAAACTAATCTCCATTTCTGTTCTCCTGGAGGCTCCTTGTCAGGAAAAATCCATAGCCAACTAATTTTTATATTCACATTAAATTCTTATATTCTCCCTGCCTAATTTAATTTCTCAAGTGGCGTATTTTTTTTTTTTTGGCAGATCCTAAGATTCTATACATACAATCATATTCAAGGGTATTTCAGATGAACTAACAAGTTCCAAGTGGCAAATGTAAAGTGGGGAAATGAGCAATGAATCCAGCTCCTTTCAAACTCTAAAAGTAAACCAGAATCTATCTAAAATATTGTGTCAACTTTGCACTTCATTTTCCTTGGATAAAAATGCAGAGACAAAGATCGTGCACGAGCATGCTTGTTTATAGTTCTAAGATAAGACTAGGCGGGAGAGAGGTAATCTAGCACCTTATTTTTTTATTGCCTGTGATCACTGCATTTTTTTAGGATCCTATTCTTGCATGCACGTTGATCTCTGTCATGTTGCAACTCAGGAAAGTGTAAATGATGAAGGATAATGTTCACAATTAAGCCATTAAGGCCATACAGTCTTATAATAACATGAAGATATAAAAACAAGTCCCAACTGAAGAAGTTATGGAAATTCATTTTTCAATTCCCTTCTATGACAACTATACAAAGGCCATATATTGATCTAATTCTAAGCTTATAGTTACCAACTCACCTTTTACAATGGTTCTTGAATGTGGCCAAGTTTCCTTTTGTCTCTGGCATCTGCTCTTGTCAAAGATTTTCAATTATTTTTAAATGTCTCACGAAAACAGTTTTTTTTTTTTTTTTCATTTCTAAGATTTATAGATGCCATGGCCTAATAATTTGTAAATACTCTAAAATATTTTGAGAACCTCATCATATAATTGATTTGAGGATGAAAGGAGGGAAAAGAGTTTTGTTTAGTTTATTTTATTATAATTTATTATTAGGTTATAATTTTCCACATTTTCCCGCAGGTTTTATCCAGTATTACCCTCATGGACCACTCATTGATTAATTGATCTTCAAATATTTATTGAGTATTTACTATGAACTAGCCCATGTTTTGGCTGTTGGATTCATAGCTTATATAATTTTGGAACCTTCCTTTTTTTATTTAACCAGTTAATCTTTCTAAGCTAAATAGTATAGAATTAATTCATTCCTTTAAGTAATTATAAAACAGTCCATGGGAGAAATATACCCGAGTTGATTCAATCAATTCGTTGATGGACGCTTAACTTGTTGTTGTTTTTGTCTTTTCCCCTTTCATTGGAAAATAATACTTCAATGGATATTGACGTGCCTAAATCCTAAACTGGATGTTTTTATTTCTATTTGTATAGAGTTCCACGACATTTGGATTGCTGAGTGAAGACTTAAGGCCAATTTACATTTTCATTGCTTCTGCCAAACATTTCCAGAAAAAAACTGTAACAATGCAGATTTACCCTACACTTTTCCCATACATCTTTATTCTGTCAATAGCAGATTTTTCACTCAGATTAATTTTGTCTGTACTTACGGGTGTCAAGGGCATTGATTGTGAAGCTGAACAACTTTTCATCCGTCTATTGGTAATTTGGAATTGTTGTTTTGTAAATTATTTGATAATGTCTTTTTTCCCACATTTTATCTGGCTTTTTTATCAGCATTTTGTAAATATACTTTATGTACCTATACAGGTAGTCCCTGGGTTACGAAATTCCAATTTATGTACAACCCATAGTTACAAATCAACCCCCGTTAAGCCTATCATAATAAAAATACGAGGTACAGACAGTGGTTCCTAATAACAAACGGGTGCTCCTTTGTAACGCAGATCACAATGTTATTATTATTATTGTTGTATTATTATGTTAGAGATGTTTTAGTGTATCAGGAAATCTTTCTTTAATGTTTTTCCATGCATAAAAAGTACACTATGAAACATTTCCAGATAAGGTTGATTCTTCAAAGGCTCTTTAAGTTTCTGTTCAATTTACTCTGTGTCTCCTCTAACAGTACATTTTTTCAAAAAAGTAACGAATTATTTTATTTTTTATGCCTCCTTATTTGAGTTTAGGTCCAATAGGATATATTGACAATTGTAGTATAAAATAGTATGGAATAATATATAAAAGTGTTTATGATATAATAGAGTGACAACTAGTACAAACATTTGATTATACTTATTTTCAAAAATCTGCATTAAAATGCAAAGTAACTTACAGACAGTAATATTTGTGATTCTGGATTGCAAATCCCCACATTTGAACATATTTATGCACTTAGGACCCCATAAAACATATAAAAGTTTAAAATGTCATTGGATAAAATTCTTGGGCCTCTATCATTTTATTCCCTTTGATAAAGTGTGAATCAGTTTTATTTAAAAAGTACAGCTAACCTGTTCATTCAGAATCGACAAATGACCACATACTAACGTGCTTTTGCTGAACTGAATTTTTGTTATTTTACCCTGAGATTGCTTGAAGCAAATATCCAATTGAATTCATATAAAACTTAAAATTATTATTTTATATATTTTAATGACATTTTAAAACATACTGTCTCCCATATCATACAGAGTCTTCTTTTTTAAAAACCCTAGGGATGGGATGGGGAGATTATTCTCAGGCTTCCTTGCCAGTAAAGGGCATGATTCTCATGAGCCAAGGCAGTGTTTTAAATCTTTTAAACACACTAATTTTTTGAAATATTTGTATTTCTACTTTTGCTTTAACCACCAGTAAATTTAGAGCAAAATTATCACTTCACTTCTAGCGATTATGTAGGACCATATGATGCAGATGTCTATTTCTAGCTTTAACTCCTTTTATTGTTCTACCTTTATTTTCTCTTTCCCATGAGCTGCTTTTTCTTTTCAAGTGTCATTAGAAGCTAGGATGGTAAGATTTCACCTCACTTTGGACATATTATCAGGAGGGATCGGTCTCTGGAGAAGGACATCATACTTGGTAAAGCAGAGGGTCAGCCAAAAAGAGGAAGACCCTCAACAAGGTGGATGGATACAGTGGCTGCAACAATGGGCTCAAGCATTAACAATGATTGGGAGGATGGCTTAAGCCTGGGTAATGTTTCTTTCTGTTATACATAAGGTGGCTGTAAGTCAGAACCTGCTCGAAGGCACCTAACAACAACAAAAACATTTTCATAAGTATTGACTTAGGCGTTGTTCGATGTATTCATATGTATTTCATAGGCCATTTACCAGTTAAGATTGTATCAACAAATTGGTATACTACACACAGAATGCAAATGATACAGTGTTTTCTGATTTTTATTTACATGTTTATATTGATGGATTCTATTCTTAACAGTGGTGAGTATACTTTTTTCCTTATGGAAAACCTGGTTTATATTTCCAGTTTTACTATCCTATGTAATTACAGGGAATCCCAGGAGTGCAGTGGTTAAGAGCTCACCTGCTAACCAAAAGGTTGGCAGTTCGATTCCACCAGACTCCTTGGAAACCCTATGGGTCTGTCCAATAGGGTCTCTATGAGTCGGAATCCACTGGACGGCAACAAGTTTTTTTGTTTATTTTTGTTTTGGTTTATGTACTTATGATGGTATCTGGTACCCCTATTTATGGTATTTGAAAATAGAATATTATATGTATATATGTTATTGCTTATTTATTTCCAATAAAAAAAATAATTCTTTGGGATTTCTTTCCACCACATCTTATTGTGCTGGTGTATAGATCAAGCTTTCCTGAGAGAGGCACACAATTGACTTATCAATGTAAAAAGAGACCATATCTGGTTTAAGAATCTGAAGATATGTGGTGGTTCAGGTCACTGTGGAATAAAACAGAAAAGGAAACCAAAGCTGCTAAGGGTTCTTCGTTTAAAGATTTTGCTTTTGCCTTGTTGAATTATTTTCACGATTAGTTGACTGGTGTCCTGGGCATTGTTAGTGCCGTTTTGTTTCCTTTTGATTTGTTTTGAGCTGCTCAGCACTTTTTGGTGGTTCTGAAGTGTTTCACACTAATCAAGGCTACTTTATTGGCTGAATCTAGTAATCCTTTGGTAAAAGTGAGGGTCGGACTGACAGCTCAGAAAAGTGTGGAGACAAAGCATGGATAATGAAAAGATTTTAATTAAAAGATTTGATTCTCATTTTTCTCACCTTATCCTGTGTATTTGTGTGTGAGTGTCAATCAGTCTGTAGCTTATAAAAATAGTATATTTAGAAAGCTTGCAATGGTTAGGAAAACAAGAGAAAACACAAAAGAATAAGAGCAATAATGTGCAGTAAGAATATTTTCTCCACTCAGTTCAATGTTAAAAACATAAAGAGCACTTGGAATTTTAAATCTATTGATTATGGCTTAATAATAATGTGGTGGACAGATGTGAGTTCAATAACTTCAAGTGTTTAAATAATTTGACTGTACCCTGAATTTTGGTGACACCAGTTTAAATATAAGAGCGTTGTACATTCTGTCTTCCAATAATTAATGATAGTCGTAGAATCAGGCTTAAACTTGTGTATGTTCTGCTCAGAGGACGTAGACAATAATTCTTGTAATCAAATTCACTATGTAGGTTTCCCGTAACATCAGTAATGATTTGTAATCTATTTGTTCTGCATACTGAAATGTCATTTGAAACTAAGAATAAAATATTTTAGCCTCAGTGACATCAGTGGCATTTTGCATGCTGTTTATACTTGATGATGCACATTGTCTAACTTATTTTTAAAATAAAAAAGAAGAAACAGGTGTTGGTGCGCATCTGCACTTGGACTAAAATGAAAACCCATCAGTGGCTCATTATTATAATGTTAGGAACAGAAACTGCTTCCCTTAACAGTGACTTATGAAACATTGGCCCTTTAAAATATAATATGATACCTGATAACCTTGAAAATACAGAAATTTAACTTTAACCAGAAAATGGAAAAAAAGAACCAAATGAATAGAACTTTTATACCCCCGATCTTCCTACAGCTAAGAAAAACAATGATGAGTATATACAGCAGGTATTTATAAAGTTCACCAAGTTCTATGATCTCCTATCAAACTTCAAATAACTTGAAACAAATCATTAAAGACTGAATAAAAGTTTGTTTACAATAATATGAAAAAGAAATTTTAGCAATTGCCTACAACTATTTAGTTCTGTGGGTGCAACAAAGTTCATCTAAAACAAGGATTCTGTTTGATACTATTTTCCTTCCAAATAAAGAACTGAAATTGGTGTTTGATGATATATTGTTAGTTTATATTAAAATGCAAATGGTAGTATCTTTTTTTTTCATAATGATTATCCAACAAGCCCTTATTAGGTACAATTAACAGATAAAGTAATTAAAAAAATACAATCTACTAATCTGTAATATTTCATAATTTAAGACCAAAACCACAACCAAAAAAAATTGTATTGTTTTGGTTTGTATTGACTCAAATTCTTACCTAACTTCAACAGTGAAGACCTAGTTATTGGCAAACAGAATTTTTTTATTATCAGAAGAATTGGTCAGGCAGAATGGGTGAGAGATAAAGCAAAGCTCTAAATCTAAGGTATATTTAACTATGCAAATATTTATTATGAATAATTTGTTGGAAGCAGAATAGAAAAATCCATCAAAATATACGCATTTGCTTTTGTAAAAGAGAAATGTATATATCATACGAGTTGACGATTTTTCACTACATACACATTACATAAATACCTAATATAGTGAAGAAGCAAACATACTTAGTAAAGAATAATATAATCTTTTTTACCAATAATTTATTGCAAACCTTTTTACCCATTTCATTCTGTAGCTATTAAGTGACCTTATAGACACTTATGAAAAGTTGGAAGTTCCTACTTATTATTAAAATATGTCATGGTGAATTTCTTGAATGTTTTTGGTACCTAAGTTTCTGACTTCTAAAACGGTAGAGATTAATTTTAAAGATAAACTCTTAATTTAAAAAAAATGAAGTAGACCCCACAAGTAGCTGTAAACCTTCAAGTAAAACACAATAAATAAAAAAGAAAGATTTTTTTTATTTCTTTTGAATAAAGAAAGAAAATTTTCTTTTGACTAGAGAAAGAAATTTTAATAAATACAATAATAGCTACAATCATTAAATCAACATTCTTCGTAGATTTCATATGCCTGTGTTTATTTATTTTTGATATGGGAGAAATATTGGTGTTTACAAAGAAGAACTTTGAAAGCTACAAAGAACATTTACTTTCATGATGCATGTATTTTCTCTTGCAGATAAAACTTGACATCTGACTGGCAGAAACAGCTGAATAATTGCTTGTCATTGATCCACAGACTGATTTGATTTGTTGACCAAAGATTTCATTGATTTCCATTGAAAAGGAAGCAGGAGAATTTAGAACCCATCTTCAGGGCTAAACAACAATTTTGTGGCAGATGCCTTCCACAACTTGATTATAAGAGCCTTACCTCCTCAGGTTTGAATACTTTATTAGCTCCTATTCAGATCACAGGGAACAACCACTTACATGAATTTTCTAGGACAACGGTTATTAACTTTGTATTAATAAACTGCTTAGGTAATAGACACAATTTTGTATGTATGCATTTTTCTTGTAAAAAGTTATCATTTCATTTTCTAAATTATCAATGATATAATGCAGGTAAAGATCAATGATGTCATTCTGTGGGTTGTTATGTGTTTGGAGAGGGGTATTGAAATGTCCATGATCCAGGATGTTGTTGCTACTAGTTGCCACAGTGTGCAGAGTAGAACTGCACTCCATAGGTTTTTCAAGGCTGTTACCTTTCAGAAGTCGATTGCCAGGACTTACTTCTGAGGCAACTGTGGGTGGGTTTGAAACACCAATCTTTCAGTTAGTAGTCCAGCAATTAGCCATTTGTGTGACCCAGGCACTCTGATCCAGCATGGGAGGGTCTCGTACTTATCCAACAAGTAAGGTAACAGCGAACAAGTGTGGAGAAGAGATAAAGTGGCTAAATTCAGTTAAAAGTGAAATGGACACGCTAGTTTGACTTAATGAACATTAAATCACTGATACATTTTTTCTCTTTCAAATATCACATGTGAAAGTCTTATAGAAACAATTTCAGTCAAGTTAATTACTAAAAGATTTACATTTACTTGACTTAAGGGAAATTTCTATAAAAAATAACAAGTAATTATCTCATAACTAGGAGGCTTTATTTTTAAAAAGAATTCTGTAGATACAATTTTCTCCGAGGCTTAAATAAGTTCAGTTGTATTTTGCTTTGCAATTTCCCTAGTTAGAGATATGTCCAATTATTGCTTGTTGTTCAAATGATATTTTAAATGGTTTTTAAAGGTACTTGGAAAAAATAATATATAATAATTATTTTCAACGCAGGAATGTTTTATTTGAAATTATTCAATTATTTGCATAATAGTTGCTTAATATATGCTTGCTGATGGTGACAGAAATTTTAAAAAATCATTACTTTTGTTGCTGGGTTTGAGTTTAACATAGAGTATTTTCTTTTTCCTAAAAGTAAGATAGTATAATGCGGATAACCATCTTGATGCTGGAAAGCTCTTTAGAGAAAAATTCAAGCTGTTTCAAATATTGAATTCAAATCAACTTTTCCAAATTTAAGTTACATTTAGGTTCCCACAATTTAGTTGAATATTTTTTTCTCCAGTATCTAGTCTAGGTCTATGCTAAATCAGAAGTTGAAGTACAGAAATCTTACAATAGTGTCTGTTATAACATTTTTTGACTGAAATTAAATAGGAGGAACTAGGAATTTCAATATGTAACTTGAAAGTCTGAATTTTTCACAGCAGTTTTTAATCAAAAGAGTTTTCAATAAGTTCTAATTCTTTTTGAGACTCTTTCAAGTTTCATTTCTGTCAAGAGGTGTGCCATTATTTCTTTTATCCAAACTTATGAAGCCATCCTTTGTAGAAAGAATCCTGAAGTTAAATAAGGAGTAAAATGGAAAGCCAGAAACTTAGAGAAATGCTATATTTTTTGTTGAAGAGAAACAGCATTGCATTCATCATCAAAAAGAATATTTCAAGATCTATCCTGAAGTATAATGCTGTCAGTAATAGGATAATATCCACACGCCTGCAAGCGAGACAAGTTAATACAATTATTGTTCAAATCTGTGCACCAACCACTAAGGCCAAAGATGAAGAAACTGAAGATTTTTCCCAACTTCGGCAGAGTCTGCAATTGGTCAAACACGCAATCAAGGTGCATGGATAATTACTTGTGATTGGAATGCAAAAGTTGGAAACAAAGAAGGATCTGCAGGTGAAAAATATGGCCTTGGTGAAAGAGATGATGCCAGAGATCACATGATAGAATTTTGCAAGACCAACAACTTCTTTATTGCAAATACCTTTTTCAACAACATAAACGGCGGCTATACCCATGGACCTCTCCAGATGCAATTGACAGGAATCAAATCAAGTACATCTGGAAAGAGACAATAGAAAAGCTCAAAATCATCAGTCAGAACAAGGCCAGGGGATCACTGTGGAAAAGATCATTTGCTCTTATGCAAGTTCAAGTAAAGCTGAAGAAAATTAGAAGAAGTCCACGAGAGCCAAAGTACAACCTTGTGTATATCCCACCTGAATTTAGAGACCATCTCAAGAATAGATTTGATGCATTGAACACTAATGACTGAAGACCAGACGAGTTGTGGAATGACATCAAGGACATCATACATGAAGAAAGCAAGAGGTCATTAAAAAGCCAGGAAAGAAAGAAAAGACCAAAACGAATGTCAGAAGAGACTCTGAAACTTGCTTTTGAACATTAAGTAGCTAAAGCAAGAGGAAGAAATGATGAAGTAAAATAAATGAGCAGAAGATTTCAGAGGATGGCTTGAGAAGACAAAGTATTATAATGAAATGTGCAAAAACCTGGATTAGAAAACCAAAAGGGAAGAACATACTGGGCTTTTCTCAAGCTGAAAGAACTGAAGAAAAAGTTCAAGCCTTGAGTTGCAATTTTGAAGGATTCTGTGGGCAAAATACTGAATGATGCAGGAAGCATCAAAAGAAGATGGGAGGAATACACATAGTCCCTGTACCAAAAAAGAATTGGTCAACATTAAATCATTTCAGGAGGTAGCATATGATTAAGAACCAATGGTACCGAAGGAAGACGTCCAAGCTGCACTGAAGAAGGCTCCAGGAATTAATGGAATACCAATCGAGATGTTTCAACAAACGGATACAAAGCTGGAAGCGCTCACTTGTCTATGCCAAGAAATTTGGAAGACAGCTACTTGACCAACTGACTGGAAGAGATCCATATTTATGCCTACCTCAAAGAAAGGTGATCCAGCAGAATGCCAAAATTATCCAACAATATCATTCATAACACACTCAAATGATATTTTGCTGAGGATAATTCAAAAACGGTTGCAGCAGTACATAGACAGGGAACTGCCAGCAAAAAAGAGGAAGACCCTCAACAAGATGGATTGACACAGGGGCTGCAACAATGAGCTCAAGCATAGCAATGATTGTGGGGATGGTGCAGGACCAGACAGTGTTTCATTCTGTTGTACATAGGGTCACTATGAGTTAGAACTTACTTGAGGCACCTGGCAACATCAACAATATTTTTATTATAAGATTATCAAACAATAAGTAACTTGGAAGATTTATTTTGTTTGGGGTTGGAATGGGATTCTATTTTATTTTTTTATATTAAATAGTATTTTTTTCCCCTGTCATTAAACAGGAAGATCAGAAGATTCCACATTTCCTCTTAAAAGAGTTTGAGACTATAATAAAAACATGTTATTTCATTAAAGTTGCTGGTTATCACCACTCAGAGAGTGGACCTTTTCACTGCTGAACCATTCATCAGTCAATTTAATTAATATCTTATGTAATCCTCTATAAAATTGTATAAGACCTTAAGATTTTAAGATGATCCAACTCTTGAGCATAAAGCTTGTAGAAATTATTCAATATTCAACTTACAACACGTTTAAGTGCAAACAGGGACTTTCTTGCCCACCATTTAGATAAAGATCTGTAACTCTGGGACAGAAAGGGCCACATAAACCAGAGACTGCATCATACTGAGACCAGAAGAACTAGCTGGTGCCCGGCTACCACCAATGACCACCCTGATAGGGGACACAACAGAGAATCCCTGATGGAGCAGGAGAAAAGTGGGGTGCAGAACTCAAATTCTAGTAAAAAGACCAGACTTAATGGTCTGAATGAGACTAGAGGAACCTCAGAAAGCATGGCCCCTGGACTGTCTGTCAACCCAGAACTAAAACAATTCGTGAGGCCAACTCTTCAGACATAGATTAGACTGGACTATGGGACATAAAATGATACTCGTGAAGAGTGGGCTTCTTAGCTCAAGTAGATACATGAGACTAAATGGGCAGCTCCTCTCTGGAGGTGAGATAAGAAGGCAGAGAGTCGGAAGCTGGTTGAATGGACATGGGAAATCGGATGGAAAGGAGGAGTGTGCTATCACGGTATAGGGAGAGCAGTTAGGGTCACATAACAATGTATGTATAAATTTTTATCTGAGAGACTAACTTGAATTGTAAACTTTCACTTAAAGTACAATGAAAAAGATAAATTAAAAAAAAAAAGATCCCTGTAACTCTGAAATGCAATTGAAACAATTACACTTTTAAAAGATAATTCTGCTAGGATTCATTAAACCAAAAAACCCATTGCCAGTAAGTCGACTTTGACCCATAGTGACCCTATAGGACAGAGTAGAACTGCCCCGTACGGTTTCCAAAGCTGTAAATCTTTATGGAGGCCAACTGCCACATCTTTCTCCCATGGAGCAACTGGTGGGTTCCAACGCTGACCTTTTGGTTAGCAGCCCAGCGCTTAACCACCAGGCCACCAGGTCTCCTTAGGATTCATTATCATGTGCTATTCAACTGCATGTATTGATACTGGGATGACTTCATTAATTACACTGACAATGCAATGGATCAGGGTTGTATTACAGTGTCATTCATGACTGGGAAGAAAAGGTAAGTGCCATTTTTCATCCCTTTAACTCTGAGTATTAGAATGACATAGGGATTAAAAGGGGAACATTAGTGTAATTGTTGCTTTTTTTTTTAAGCTAAATCCTTATCTGAGGCAGAGAATGTTTGGACCTATAATGATATTTGTAGTTACCTACTTGGGATGATGAAATAAGTTCTGATCTGAGTCATCCCTCCTCATGTGACCAGGAGTAGGATGTATGTATTTAAGCCCTAGAATAGAAAAACCATTCATTCAGGCTGTGGGAAAAACTAATTTTCCCAGCATACATAAAAGAGCATTTCCTGCAGATTTGCAGCAGATTAGCATATTTAAACAGGTTAGAGAACTGTGTTGTCATGCGCTGAATCTACACGACCAGTCAACGTATAATCGTGATAGCCGTGCCTGCCTGCTCTATAAAATGGATTACAAATAGAGGGATGGACCAATGGTTTAAACCGTGAGGGGACAGATGTGTAATAATTTACTTTTATTATAAGTATTATAATAAATGCAAATATAATAAATATAATAATTCTTTGATTTTCTCCATCTCTAGAATTAAAACAAAAATATCCTTGATTGTCATTGCATTCTTTCTAAAATTGTTAAGAAAATTGATGAGCCAATTTTTAACTAACAAATATTTGTGAAATTTTTAGATTTTCTTTGTGTGTATATATATATATATGTATATGTATATATATCCTGGCTAGCTCCTTACCGCCTCTATTTTGGAGCCCTGGTGGCACAGTAGTTAAGAGCTTGGCTGTTAACCAAAAGGTTGGCAGTTCGAATCCACCAGCTGCTGCTTGGAAAGCCTACAGGGCAGTCTACTGTCCTATAGGGTCACTATAGGTCAAAATCAACTGGATGGCAACAGGCTTGGTGTTTGGAAACCGTGGTTGCATAGTGGCTAAGAACTACAGCTACTAACCAAAAGGTTGGTAGTTCCAATCCGCCAGCCCCTCCTTGGAAACTCTGTGGGGCAGTTCTACTCTGTCCTATAGGGTTGCTATGAGTTGGAATCGACTCGACGGCACACATCAGCAACAACAACAAGGTAGTAAATAAGCCAAAAAACCAAACCCATGGCCGACAGAGTAGAACTGCCCCATAGGGTTTCCAGGGAGCGGTTGGTGGATTGGAACTGCCGACCTTTTGGTTAACAGTCATAGCTCACTGTGGCTCTTAACCACTGCACCACCAGGCAGTAAATAGGGTATACATTTTTTTCTTGATAAAGAAAAAATAATAATGACCCCCATTTCACATAGATTATGTGGTTATTTATTTTAAATTATCATAATAAAATTATTTTCTAAACTCCAATAACATCTAAATCCTCGTATATATCAGGGAATTGAATTAGAAATAATTCGGTTCCATTAACACACTTAAAAAATGGAAAAGTAGAACTTAAAGCCTAGGGCTGATCGATCTAAATCCGGAGCGCTCAGCGTGGTGCTTGACGCAGAGTTGTTGTTGTTGTTAGTTACCATTAAACGCATCCGGATCCACAGTGACCCCATCTGTGCAGAGCAGAACATGTCCGTAGGTTTTTCAAGGCTGTGACCTTACGAAAGTAAATCACCAAGCCTGTCTTCCAGGCTACCTCTGGGTGGGTTGGAACCTTTTTCCCTAGTAGTCGAGTGCTTGACTATTTGTGCCACCCAGACCCTCAATGTACGATAGAGTCTTTGTGCTTTCCATTCCATATTTGATTTTTGCCTATTTCTCAGAAATAGTATACAATTAGTTAAAATATTTGAAGCTGTTTTATTTGAAATATTTGAAACAAATACTTGAAGCAGTAATTCTAGAGAAAATGTGAAAAATTTTTGTTTTTAATATGGCAGGAGTTTAAGCACATCAATATGCGGAAATGAAGGAGCAAAGAGAGAACTAATTGGAATTAGAAGATAAATGGTTGGGTAAATACTAATGGAACAACATTTTTGAGGAGTTGGCGTGAGAGATGAGAACATGGAAATAGATGGAGCATTTAGTGTATAATAGGAGAGTAGATAGGAATGCATTCTTATGTGTGTATGGGGTGAAGGAGGTAAAAGATGGTCTTGATAATGTCAATTTTCTTTGTGAGCCAAAAAGCAGAATTATGTGCCATGGTGGGCAGGTTAATGACCCCCCACAGATGTTCACTTCCTCTTCTCTGAAACCTGTAATTATGGTACCATACATGGCAAAAGACCTTAAGACAGACCTTGAGATGAAAACATTATCCTGGATTATTGGAGTAGGGCAAATTTAATCACATACACTCTTGAAAGCAGAGAACCTTCTTCAGCTGTAGGCAGAGATGACATAACCAACTAAAGGCAGGAGAGATTTTGAAGGGTGAGGTAGATTTTACCTGCTGTTGCTGGCTTTGAAGATGGACAATAAGACCATGAACCAAGGAGTGTGGTAGCTTCTAGGAGCTGGCAATGTCCCTCAGCAGACAGCCAGAAAGAAAACGGAGACCTCAGTCTTAGGGCCACCACCACCACCCCCACTTCCAGTTGCCGTGGAGTGGACTCTGACTCGTGGTGACCTCATGTTTGTCAGAGTAGAATTGTGCTCCCTAGGTTTTCAACGGCACGTTTTTCAGAAGTAGATCACCAAGACTTTTTTTTCTAGATTCCTCTGGGGGACTCAAATTTCTAACCTTCTGGTTGGCAGCTGAGCACATTAACAATTTGTACCACACAGGGACTCCAGGCTTTGCCCTCGAGTCAGAGTCACCAAACAGGAACGCTGCCCTGCCAGTGCTTTGATTTTAACCTGGTGAGGCTGGGTCAGAGTTCTGACCTATGGAAATATGAGATAATAAATTTCCATTATTTTAAGCCACTAAGGTTGTGCTAATTTGTTACAGAAGCAATAGAAAACTAATTCAAGCCCTGATATATTATTGGGTAAGAGATGGCACAGGGGAGAGATATGGTCTTGAGAGGAAGAATGAAATCCCTTTTAATATGGCAAACTTCTATAAATGCATAATGTCTTTGGATGGGAGGCATGTTAATCTTTCTTGTAGTCTGATTTTATTATACATGTAGCTAGCATGAGTATGAAAGTTATGCCTATTGAAATAACAGCTTGTGAAACAGGAAAGAAAGCTGAACAAGGACAGGCAGAGTAAGTTCCCAGCAACACTAAGGAATCTGCTGTATTTAGACAACATACTCTCATGGTTTGAATTATGTCCCCCCAAAAATGTGCGTATCAGTTTGGCTAGGCCATGATTCCTGGTACTGTGTGATTTTCCTGTATGTTGTAAGCCTGCCTCTGTGATGTTAATGAGGGAGGATGGGTGGCATTGTGTTCATAAGGCAGGACCTGATCTACAAGACTGGATTGTGTCTTGAGGCAGTCTCTTGAGATATAAAAGACAGAAGTGAGCAGTGAGACAGGGGGACCTCATACCATCAAGAAAGCAGTGCTGGGAGCAGAGTGTGTCCTTTGGAC
>NW_004444088.1:1273283-1292683 GCF_000243295.1 Trichechus manatus latirostris
ACTGTGACTGTGAGGAAATAAACTTCTCTTTGTTAAAACCATCCACTTGTGGTATTTCTGTTATAGCAGCACTAGATGACTAAGACACATACCTTTTTTAAAAAAAATTATTTTTTTTGTTGTTATTGAGAATACTATACAGCACAACAATTTCTACATGTACCATTCAGTGACACTGATTACATTCTTCGTGTTATGCAACCATTCTCACTTTCCTTTTCTGAGTTGCTCCTCCCCCATTAACGCAAACTCCCCTAATATTCCTATCTAATCTTCCTGGTTACTGTTGTCAGTTTGATCCCAGATAGATAGTTCTTGGAAGAGCATAATGCTCGAGGCAGACATTTTTTACTAGTTAAGCTAAACTATTGTTTGTTTTTAAGAAGACTTCAGGGAATATCTTTGGTTTAAGGCTTAAAGATTATTTTTTATTTTAAGGCAATAGTTTCAGGGGTTCAGCCAGCCTGCATGGCTCCAGAAAGGCTGGAGTTCATGAGAATTTGAAATTCCATTCTACATTTTCCTTCTTTTGATCAGGATTCCTCTACAGAATTCTTGATGAAAATGTTCAGTAATTGTAGTCAGGCACCATTCAGTTTTGGTCTCCTGGCAAAGGGGACAGTTGTTCATGGAGGTAATTAGCCACACATTCCATATCCTCCTCCTATTCCTGACTCTCCTTCCTTTGTTGCTCCAGGAGAATAGAGACTAATTGTTGCGCCTTGGATGGCTGCTTTCAAGCTTTTAAGACCCCAGGCATTATGCAATGAACTAGGAGGTAGAACAGAAGCACTAAACATGTTCTTAGGCCAATTCGCTGGGATGTCCCGTGAAACCATGACCCTAAACCTCCAAACCAAGGAACCAAATGTGAGGTATTTGGTTGTACAATTTTTAGTGACATAAATCTATATAATTGCATGATTTTTCTCTAGCTGAATTTTGCTGTTGAGATGTAAGATTGGGTAAGATGGTAAGATGGAAGGTTACATTGACCCAGGACTACCTGTTTTTTGGAGGAACAATACTGAAAATATTAGTGGGTTATTGTCTTGTGCCACTGGCAAGAGACCATTAGAACTGATAGTTCATGTTGTCTAGTTCTAATAAAGAAAATAGTGAAGTAGTTGAGGGTGTCAGGCATTGGGCAAATGTGATGAAAAAGAAAAAAATAAAAAGAATGTGTCAAGGATTGGAGATAAACCAGGGCTTAAAAGGTTGGTTCAGTGAGAGTGAGTGAGAGAACTGAAAGTATGGGAGGTAATGGCGAGAGTAGGGTATTTGATTTTAAAATGTCTCATAGTCTGATTCCTCAGTAATGTGAAGAAATTTCTGGTATGTTTTATCAAATGTCTTTTGAAATGACAGTAAAGATATACAAAATGCCTTAGAAATTGAAAAAGAAGAGCACATTCCAGTGTCTAAGGAGATTCTCATAACTACAGCAGTGAAATGGTTGTATTGGGAAACACACCCTTAAATTGCTCACACTTTATTGTGTGATCTAGAAGATCTCTGATGACCAGAGAGAAGAGACAGTTGAGCTTAGATTCTTCTCCAGTGTCTGTTCTTAAGTCCAAGTGCCTGCCATGACAAGAGCTCCCTCTAACAACATGGAAAATATCCATGAGCCAGGTCTAATTACAAAATATTTATGCAATACCATTTTTTAAATTGTGATTTTTATTAAATTTTTGAAAGCAAATAGTGTGCCTTCTATAATATGTATTTCTATAATAAGACTTTTTATATACTTTATACATTCAATATGATGAATATTTGATATATCATACTTAGCAAAGAAATTTATTTTTTCTGCCAAACATTAAGAAATACAAGGTTTAGTTCTGTTAATTTTCATGTCATAGTTCAAGTGAAAATATTATAGTTCAAAGTTATAAATAACTGTATGTTTTATGAAAAGAAATTAAAGTGTATGATAGTTTTTTTTTGCCTTGATTCATGCTACATTTGCTCTTTATAATTTTATAGCGTTAGCATTTTTCCTGCTCATTTCAGTCTTTTAGCTGAAATAAGGATTTAAATGACAAAATGAGGTGTAAACCAATAATTCCAAACTGTCTACATGAAAGTATTTTTAATTTTCCTGGATTATATTCTTGTGAAAATTAATTGAAGATTTGGAAAGATACTTAGACTAAACAATTAAAATGTGTTAATATTTTCATGGTGCTTAGCGATTGCTTAGTATACGCTTAGCTCTATATAAAAATTTGCTATTTTATTATTATTAAACCCAGCTGAGACTTGAACTTTTATAACCATTTATACTGTGTAGGGACTCTGCTATTTGTTTGGCTGTATCTTTTTTTTTTTTTAAATTATTATTGTGCTTTAAGTGAAAGTTTACGGTTCAAGATAGTTTCTTACACAAAAATTTATACACACATTTTTATGTGACCCTAGTTGCTCTCCCTCTACTGTGACAGCACACTCTTCCTTTCCACCCGAGATTTCTCATGTCCAGTTAACCAGCTCCTGTCCCTTTCTGCCTTCTCATCTCACCTCCAGACAAGAGCTGCCCATTTAGACTCATGTATCTACTTGAGCTAACAAGCACACTCTTCACGAGTATCATTTTATTTCCCACAGTCCAGTCTAATCTTTGTCTGAAGAGTTGGCTTCAGGAATGGTTTTAGTTTTGGGCTAACAGAGAGGCTGGGGGCCATATCTTCCCGGGTCCCTCCAGTGTTAGTCATATTATTAAGTCTAGTCTTTTTACTAGAATTTGAGTTCTGCACGCCAGTTTTCTCCTGCTCCATCAGGGACTTTCTGTTGCGTTCCCTGTCAGGGCGGTCACTGGTGGTAGCCGGGCACCATCTAGTTCTTCTGGTCTCAGGCTGAGGGAGTCTCTGGCTTATGTGGCCCTTTCTGTCTCTTGGGCTAATATTTTCCTTGTGTCTTTGATGTTCTTCATTCTCCTTTGCTCCAGGTGGGTTGGGACCAATTGATGCATCTTAGATGGCTGCTCGCTAGCTTTTAAGACCCCAGACACCACTCACCAAAGTGGGATACAGAACATTTTCTTAATAAACTTTGTTATGCCAGTTGACCTAGATGTCCCCTGAAAGCATGGTCCCCAGACCTCAGTGCCTGCTACTCTGTTCCTTGAAGTGTTTGGTTGTATTCAGGAAACTTCTTAGCTTTTGGTTTAGTCCAGTTGTGCTGACTTCCTGTGTAGTGTGTGTTGTCCTTCCCTTTGCCTAAGATAATTCTTGTCTACTATCTAGCTAGTGAATACCCTTTTCCCTCCTTCCCCACCTTTGTAACCATCAAAGAATGTTTTCTTCTGTGTTTAAACCTTTTCTTGAGTTCTTATAATAGCAGTCTCATACACTATTTGTCCTTTTGCTACTGACTAATTTCACTCAACATAATGCCTTCAGATTCATCCATGTTATGAGATGTTTCACGGATTCCTCGTTGTTCTTTATCGTTGCATAGTATTCCATTGTGTGAATATACTGTAATTTGTTTAGCCATTCATCCATTGATGGGTACCTAGGTTACTTCCATCTTTTTGCTATTGTGAACAGTGCTGCAATGAATGAACATGTGTGGGCATATATCTATTCGTGTGATAGCTCTTATTTCTCTAGGACATATTCCAAGGAATGGGATTGCTGGATCATAGGCTACTTCTATTTCTAGCTTTTCAAGCATCATATCAATTTCCAACATGGTTGTACCATTTTACTTTCCCACCAACAATGTACAAGTGTTGCAGTCTCTCCACATCCTCTCCAACATTTATTATTTTGTGTTTTTTGGATTAATGCTAGCCTTGTTGGGGTGATATGTTATGTCATTTTAGTTTTGATGTGCATTTCTCTAGTGGCTAATAATTGTGAGCATTTCCTCATGTGTCTGTTAGCCACCTGAATGTCTTCTTTGGTGAAGTGCCTGTTCATGTCATTTGCCCATTTTTAAATTAGTATCTTGTAGATTTTAGAGATTAGATCCTGATTGGATTTGTTGTAGCCAAAATTTTTTTGCCAGTCTGGAGGGTGTCTTTTTACTCTTTTGGTGAAGTTTTTTGATGAGCATAAGTGTTTGATTTTTAGGAGCTCCCAGTTATCTAGTTTCTCTGCTGGTGTTTGTTCATTGTTAGTAACGTTTTGTATTCTGTTCATGCCATGTATTAGGGCTCCTAGTGTTGCCCCTATTTTTTCTTCCATGATATTTATCATTTTAGATTTTATATTTAGGGTCTTTGATCCATTTTGAGATCGTTTCTGTGCATGTGTGAGGTATGGGTCTTGTTTCAGGTTTTTTGCAGATGGATATCCAGTTAGGCCAGCACCATTTGTTAAAGAGATTGTCTTTTCTCCAATTAACGGACTTTGGGCCTTTGTCAAATATCAGCTGTTCATAGGTTGATGAATTTATGTCTAATTTAGGGTCGCCATACTTTAATCAATTATTGTCTCTAACTAAAAAAAGGTAGTGTAAACCAGACTAATTAATCTATGGAAAGTATACTTCCAAATCAACTGTTTTTAGTTACTGATCCTTTCTGGAAATTTTAGCACAAGGTTTTATCTCCTTCTGAGATACAATTGATGTCTGAATTTTGAAAGTAGACTTAGGTCTACCCTAGACAAAGGTATAGCAATTATCATACACAAAGCAGTGGTTATCATATATTAACACTTATTATATGATAGGTTCAATATATATGTTGTTATTGTATGCTGTCCGGTCGATTCCAACTCATAGTGACTCTGTAGGACAGAATAGAACTGTCCCATCGGGTTTCCTAAACTGTAATCTTTCTCGGAGCAGATCCCCAGGTCTTTTTTAGTCTCATGTAATTCTGATGGCAACTTTATCTGCTAAACATTTTTCTGCTGAAGATGATCATACTGAACCTTAAAAAAAAAAAAAAATTAAATTATCGAAATTTGCCCAAACAGTTAGTGGTAGGGTACAGATGCAAACCTAGTAATTTTGATTTTGAAAGTCTATTTTCTTTTCTACATATGTTACAGATTGAATTTTGTCCCCCTAAAAAGATATGTTGGAGTCTTAGCCCCTGGTATCTGTGAACAGGGCCTTGTTTGCACAAACGGTGTTTGAAGATGTTAAGTAAACCTGAGGTTGTGTCAGAGTAGGGTGGGTACCAATCCCTTCTAAATGCTGTTCTTACAAACTAGAAGCTGTAAACCAAGGAACCCCTGGAGCTACCAGAAGCTAGGAGAGTGACAAGGAAGAGATTATCCCTCAAAGCCTCAGCAAGAATCAACATTGTCAGCACTCTGATTTCCAGAACTGTGAGACAATAAATTTCTGTTGTTATAAGACACCCACTTTGTGGCATTTTCTTAAGGCAGCCCTTAGAAACGAATACAATATGATGTAACTACATAAACAGTCTCATACATATAATTAGCTGTATGAATAGTTAATAAGGAGAGAGATGTGAACACCAATGCTTAGTAAACCAAAAAAACAAACAAACCCTTTGCTGTCAAGTCGATTCCAACTCATAGCGACCCTATAGGATGGAGTAGAACTGCCCCATGGGATTTCCAAAGAGTAGCTGGTAAATTCAAACTGTTGACCTTTTGGTTAGCAGCCAAGCTTTTAACCACTGCACAACCTGGGCTCCAATGTTTATTAAGAGCCTACTAAACGCTCTGTGCTATACTTTTGCTTGTATTGTCTCATTTAAACCAAACAATTATCTTTTGAAATTTGAATTATTATCCATTATTTTATCCAAAGGAAACTGAGATTCAGAGAGGTAGCATAATTTATCCAAGGCCGTGCACATCTGAAAAAACCTACAGAACTGTAATATGAAACTAAGTTTGACTGGCCTAGAAGTTTGAAATATTTTTACTATAGCATCTCCAAGGTACTCAATAGTTGGAGTGATTAAAAATTGGCTAAAATGATAACTAAATCAATGTTCAACAAAAGAACTAATATAGACATCTAAATTAGTCAGATGCTCCACCTTATGATGATTTCACTTATAAGATGTTTTGCTCCATTTTTATATTTAGCCACATTGGCATTGTTTATATTAGATTTTGTGTATCCATGACATAACCTGTTGTCATCAAGTTGATTCCAACTCATAGTGACCCTATAGAACAGAGTAGAACTGCCCCACAGGGTTTCCAAGCAGCAGCTGGTGGATTCGAACGGCCAACCTTTTGGTTAGCAGCTGTGCTCTTAACCACTGTGCCACCAGGGCAGAATTATATAGTTAGTTTTAAAAGCAATTTACAGAGTACTTCATGGAGATAAAAGAAGAATTAAGCAAACTGATAAATCTTAATTCTTCTTGGATTTTTCCTTGGCTAACAATTTCTTATAATTCAGGTATCTGTTCAAATGTCACCAGTAATTATCAGTGCATCCTGAAGTCTCTCTTAAATCAAGATTCTTCAGATAACACTGTTAAAACTGAGGAAGACATTATGGTTATATGTTTAATTATCTGGTTTTAATTATCACAAAACAAACCAAAAATCTCACTGCCGTCAACTCAATTCTAACTCATAGTAACTCTATAGGACAGAGTAGAACTGCCCCATAGGGTTTCCAAGGAGGGCCCGGTGGATTCAAACTGCTGACCTTTTGGTTAGTAGCCCAATTCTTAACCACTACACCACCATGGTTTCCAGGCCAATGCTGAATCCCTGATTCATCTTCTTCCTCTTTTTTTCTATTTCTGTTTCTTCCTCTTTTGTTCTCTGCCTCTTTCTCTTCCTTCCCTATTATTCTATTTCTCTTCTTTCCATTTCTGTGCAGATAGTGGATTTTTCTGAGCCTGGCTGATTAAACTCATTGGCATTTATATTGCCTAACAGTCAGTGGACTTTGCTGAGAAGGAAATTAAAATGGCAAACTCAGTGGCTCAAGGTCAGTGATTAATGCTCTTCCATAGGAGTAGACACTGGAGATGCAAATGATGGTATTGAGATTTTCTGAGAGTATCAGTGTGAGCTTTTATTATTTTGTTATTATGAAAACAAGTCATCATGGAAATCAACCTACACTTTGCATTCTCTTTAATAAGTTTCCTTATTGTTGCCGAGAAGTGTGCATCAGCACCGACTGTAAGTTAGTGCTTTCTTAGTCTTCCATTCAGGAAATGACTGTGCGTCAATGAAAAATTAATACCTTTTTCTTTCAGCTTTTAAGATATGACTTATTTTTTCAATTGTTTCCCTCTGATTGCTGCTAAAAACAAGTCTGTTCATTAAAACAAAAAGTCACATGCAAGCAGGGGACCTGGTGATTAGTAACATACCATCATTGAATTTGACATTGTTTGGACTGGTGGCAAAGACGTGAAGTAGTATAATAAAGCACAATAAATTATAAAACAAAAACAGTGAGTGAGTATGCTGAGACTGAAGTTAAGGGCAAGTCTACACATACTAATTACAACCACGATTGTTGTATTTAGTGTGACTCCTGAATGCTGATGTGGGTTGAGTCTACATATGCCTAAAGTGACACAGAAACTACCTCTCCATGTGAACACATGTCACTAACTGTAATAGTTTAAAATTGTTTGTTTACAAATTGAGGGAGCTGAGCTGAGCTCAGAGCCGAGCTGAGCTGAGCTGCCATGTGTCTCAAGTAGCTGAAACAAGGAGCCAAAATGAAAGTAACAGTCAAACCTTTAATCACTTTCTGTGGTAGTATAAGCAAGGGATCAAACCTGGAGAATGGCGCTTGTTCCATATTTTTCCAGAAACAACGCTCCATGTTTTCCCAGAAGCAACGCTCCATGTTTTCCCAGAAGCTACGCTCCATATATTCCCAGAAACAAAGCTCCATGTTTTCCCAGAAGCAACGCTCCATGTTTTCCCAGAAGCTACGCTCCATATATTCCCAGAAACAAAGCTCCATGTTTTCCCAGAAGCAACGCTCCATGT
Source organism: Trichechus manatus latirostris (assembly GCF_000243295.1). Lineage (NCBI taxonomy): Eukaryota > Metazoa > Chordata > Mammalia > Sirenia > Trichechidae > Trichechus > Trichechus manatus. The sequence continues at coordinate 1,281,206 of NW_004444088.1, forward strand.
TTTCCCAGAAGCTACGCTCCATATATTCCCAGAAACAAAGCTCCATGTTTTCCCAGAAGCAACGCTCCATGTTTTCCCAGAAGCTACGCTCCATATATTCCCAGAAGCAACGCTCCATGTTTTCCTAAAAGCAATGCTCCATGTTTTCCCAGAAGCAAAGCTCCATATTTTCCCAGAAGCAGCGCCTGAGGAAGGGTCAGGTCAGTCAGTGCAGATGTGGGGACCATCTCATTGCTGAGAAAGACCCAAACAAAAGGCTCCTGCCATTTTAAGGGCCTGGGGGTGGGAGTGCTGGGGGAGTGGGAACAGGGCAGAGCTAGCAGTGGAAAAGTACTGAGTACTGTGTCAGAGTGGGAAAGGTGTCTGCAAGGTCCCCCTCTTCTCCCTGATAAGGAGAGGCCTCTATATGGAGTGCATATATGCTAAAGCGCAGTCTGGTTGGGGAGGCCTGAGTCCTTGCTGACTCTCCAGACACTGTGCGGCATGGCTCTGCACCAAGCCTGGCTGAGGGGGGCAGCTGTACCCCCGACGCCTGCCAGGGAAAGCCTTTGCAATTGACTGTGATCAGCATCGAAAAATCACACACAGGTTTTCAGCCAGGAACCAGAATCCTCACTAACCATAGAGAAATTCTCATTAGGTGCATTCATTATCAAATTCATTTACTCAACAGACAGCTCCTGAATGCCGACAAGGCACCTGACTATGTTTCAAGCGCTAGAAATACAGTGGGAAACAATGCGAGACTCCTGCCAGCTTGGACATTATCGCTCAGGGAGCTGAAAGAATTTGTAAACATGAAAACAAAAATGGCATCACTTCAGACCGCAGTAGGCACTCTGTTAGGGTTAGGTGATAAAGCCAATTTGTGCGCTGCTAATTTGCTGCCTCCGCACCCATGGATTTCTCCTACTTCCCCTTTGGCCCGGTTTCGGACACGCCCATTCCTATCTTGTCCCACACTCGCAACAGGAGTGGTCTCTAACGGGCCCTCCTGGCCATGCCCGTGTGAGTTCCCGTGAGGAAAACGTCCCCTTTCCTCGCGCTAAAGCATCGGACACCTTGAAACTGACCAGTAAGACTCCAGCGCACGCTAGGCCGACGCCTCGCCTTGCTCGGGAAGCCATCCCCTGCCGTTCAAGTCGGGGGCTGCCTTGTCCCCGGGTGCCACCCCCTGGGGCCCTGAGTCGAGGTCACCTGAATGTCCTCTCTGGGGCCTGTGAGTGCTGTTTGTTTTGTGACCTTCCTCTGTCTCACTTGCTCCGGTCGCGCCAGACAGACTATCCACGACACCCACAGACCCCACTGGGTCAAAATTAAGACAGGTCGTCTGAAAAACCTTTTGTAAAGAGGACCTTTGATAGGAGATATAAATACTAAGAAACCGGCTCTGCAAGGGACCGGAGTACAGCATCTGTTGTAAACGGAATAAAAGGCGCGAAGGGAAGGTGTTCCTGGTACAAAAAGAAGGCAGACACGCCGGGGTATTTTGACTGAAAAGGACAGACAGCGTGGTAAGAGGCGAAGCTGGAGAGGTAAGTAGGCGCCAGGTTATGTTGAATCCTGAAGGGTCATTATAAGGGGCTTTGAATTTTATTATAATTTCCAGTCTGAGTTATTGAGATCTTAATCACAGAAATGAAACGATCTTTTGTATTTTTAAGATCACACTGTCTGTTGTGTGGAGATTGGATTGTAATGAGCTAAGTCTGGAAGTGGAGAGACCAGTTAGGGGTTGTTTCAACTGGACAAGTGAAAAATGATGTGCTGGATGGTGTGAAAGAAGTGTAGATAGTGGGGAGTGGTCAGATTTGGGATGTATTTTGTTGATAAAACTAATCGGAATTAATGGTGAATGGCAGGTGCAGGTAAAGAAAAAGAAGTGACCAAGAATGACTCCTAGATTTTTAGTCGGAGCAAGCAGATCCATGGTGGTGTCCTTATAGAGGAAGAAGGATGATATAGATTCATAGCTTAAAAAAATAAAAATAAAGTTAAAAAAAACATTGCCATTGAGTCGATTCCGACTCATCCTGACCCTATATAAAATATAGTCTATTACGGGCGTTAGACTCTTCTTATAAATATTAATATCTTGACAACTATTGAAACTTTTTTTGAGGAAACAGAGGTAGATCATAACGAACACTGGATGTGTTTATTTTTGAAGAAAATTTAAAAATACAGTGCAGCCCAAAGTTTTGTATTTTGACATTTATATATGTAGGTAGTTCTGATTTAGGACGTACTGGAGTCACAAGGAACCACACTTACTGCTCTTTTTTTTTTTGTACATGTCATCATTAGTAATATGTACACATACAGTGTTGCAGGGCAAAATTTGCTGATGTCATCTTTCTCAGATGTTTACTTGCAGATATTCAAAGATTGGATTTATAAAGATACTAATAATAAAAGGTGGTAACAAGCAAAACTAAAAAAACAAAAAGAAGTATTCAACTTAAGTCAGAACCAACATAGGATGAAGTCATCAGAACAGAACCCCTTTGGAAGTTGGAGACTACCTATATTAGATTCAGGTCTTGAGTAGGTTTTCCAGAATATTACTTGGCCACTAAAAGGAATGAAGTATTGATACAAACTACAAGGTAGATGAACCTTGAAAACATTATGACAAGTGTAAGAAGTCAGTCATAAAAGATCACATACTACATTATTTCATTCTTATGAAATCCCAAATAGGGAAATATATAGAGACAGGAAATAGATTAGCGTTGCTTAGGGCTTGAGGGAGTGGGGAGAGAGGTAGGAGAGATGATAGTTAAAGGGGAAGGAATTTCTTTTTCAGGTGATGAAAATATTCTAAAATTGACTGTGGTGATAGTTGGACATATCTGTGAATATGCTAAAAACCATTCAGTTGGACACTTGAAATGGGTGAATTGTATGGTATGTGAATTTAATGTCAATAAATCTGTTAATAAAAAGCATACCAGTAATGCTTATATGGAGAATTAATGATAAATGTAAAATATTGAAGAATTATATAGCTGGATAATTGGAAACATTTTTCTAATTTTATAATTAGTGTTATATTTTAGTGTGAAAAAAACTAACATATTTGAGCACTAAAAAAAATCAGTGGTGCACATTATTCGAGCGGTTATGTAAAAAAATGGGGTAATGAGGGTCTTTGAAAGTTCATATATCAGAGGAGTAAAGACTTTATCTTATGGAGTAATCTGTATGGAACCTATTTAAGAACACTAATTCGCAGATGAAAGTGCTTGTTCATAATGATCTGGCTCATTTACAATACAAGTGGATACATGCCAGGTCCTAACATTTAATGTTTGCATCACACATTTCTTTCTGTTTAATCCAATTTTTTAAATTAATTAATTTATTTTTAATTGTACTTCAGGTGAAGGCTTACAGAACAAATAGTTTCTCATGAAACAGCAGTACACACATTGTTCTATGACATCGGTTAACAACCCCACAACATGTCAACCCTCTCCCTTCTCGACCCTCCTTTTTTGGTGAAAATACACATAGCCAAAGATACACCATTTCAAAAACTTCTACATGCACAGTTCAGTGACATCGACTACGCTCTTCCAATTGTGCTGCTATTTTCACGCTAGATGAAGGCTTACAGAACAAAATAGTTTCTCATTTAACAGTTAGTACACTTGTTGCCCTATGACAATGGTTAACAACCTCACAACACATCAACACTATCCTTACTCAACCTTGGGTTCCCTATCACCAGCTTTCCTCCTTTCTGCCTTCTGGCCCTTGTCCCTGGACTGCTGTACCTCATTAGTCCCATTTGGTTTTATGGGATTGTCCACTCCCCGGCTGAACGGTCAACCTGGGAACTGACTTCACCACTGAGCTAAAAGTCACACATTTCTTTTAAGCATCCAAATGCCAGGTACTCTTGGAATTCACCTGAGTAATTTTCCCTGTGCCTGTGTAACTGATATTGTCTGATTTTCATTTCTGTTGAATTGTGATCACAATAATTCACTTTTCTGGCATGAGTTAATATTTTATTTCCCCACTGGTATTTTATTGTTAATAAGAGTAAACCTTTGAGAGAAGCATATTTCGATTAAAGATTCAGCACTTGGCAGCCCATCTTCATTTTAAAATTCAATGTTGTTAATCTACAATACTTCCCTAAGGCATTTTTTATTACCACTATAAACTGATATTAAAATCACTTGTTTTCAAACTATAAAGATATATCATGGTTTTGATAAATGGATTTTTAAAAGTGCTAATCTTTACAATGAAATCTTTATAAGTTTTCTATAACTAGGTCATTACCTTTTATATTATTTCATACCAATAACAAGAGTTAGAACAAAACAGTTTGTATAGATCTAGACTGATGTGTCATTATTACATGACATATATGCTGTTACGTGCCATTGAGAAAGCTCCAACTCGTGACCTCATGTATAACACAATGAAACATTGCCTGGTCCTGCTCTAGCCTCACAATCATTGCTATGCTTGAGCCCATTGTTGCACCCCTGTGTCATTCATTGAGGGTCTTCCTCTTTTTGGCTGACCCTCTAATTTACCAAGCATGATGACTTTCTCCAGGGATTGATCCATCCTGATAACATGTCCAGAGTATGTGAAATGAAGTCTCGCCATCCTCGCTTCTAAGGAGCATTCTGGCTGTACTTCCTTGAAGACAAATTTGTTTGTTCTTCTGTCTGTCCATGGTATATTCAATATTTCCATGTTAATATAATGTCAATTATATTGGAAATGAAGGAAGACCATGATATGGAATCTCAAAGTGTCTAGTATAAAACTGATTTTCCTTGAGTTTAAGAGCAAAACAGTATTTGTAGACCTTTCTTTTTTAACTGAGAATTCAGATGAAGTTAGGTATATTTTCTCATATTTTTGTTATCTTGTGTGTACAATAAAGCTTGCTTTTAAATCAGGGGAACTGGAAAGAGAGCCTAGCCAATCTATAGAAGGTAGGTCATAACTGTTCAATTTTCCTGGAAATGCAATGCTAGTAATTCGGTCTAACAATTAGCCCCAAGCTAGACAAATACTAACCACCTCACAAAAGTTGAGCAAATATAATGCATAGAGACATGCTTTTATTCAAGTGGCTGTTGCAGATAATTTTTTGGTAAAGCTTTTTTAAGTAACAGAGTAAATGTGATATTATCTGAGCTTTTGCTGTGCACCAGAGTGTGACAGATATGATCTACTCCAGTGTATTATAATGGTGGGAGTTTCTCATTGAATGATGTTTTAATATACGTGAGTTTCCTTCAAACATGTGTTTTACAAACACAGTGTGCCAAACACTAGCTAGGTGTCGGGAACACAAAGGTGAACTAGGTGGTGATGCAGCTTGCCCTGATAGTTTTTGTAATTCCAGTGGACAGGAATAGAGAGACATAAACATTAAAATTAAAAATTATAAAGAAGTCAAAGGTCTAATCTCCATAATCTACAAGAAAATCCAACACCTCTACAACAAAAAGACAAATAATACAATTAAAAAATGGACAAAGGAAATGAACAGACACTTCACCAAAGAAGACATTCAAGCAGCCAACAGACACGTGAGGAAATGCTCCGCTATCCCTAGCCATTAGAGAAATGCAAATTAAAACCACAATGAGATACCAGCTCACTCCGGCATTGCTGGCACGAATCAAAAACACTGGAAATAACAAATGTTGGAGGGGCTGCAGGGAGATGGGAACTCTTATGCACTGCTGGTGGGAATGCAAAATGCTACAACCATTTTGGAAAATGATATGGCGCTTCCTCAGAAAGCTAGAAATAGACATTCCATATGATCCAGCAATCCCACTCCTAGGAATATATCCTAGAGAAATAAGAGTCGTCACTCGAATAGACATATGCACACCTATGATCATGGCAGCATTGTTCACAGTAGCAAAACAATGGAAACAACGTAGATGCCCATCAACAGATGAATGGATAAACAAACTATGGTACATACACACAATGGAGTACTATGCAACGAGAAAGAACAACAATGAATCTGTGAACCATCTCATAACATGGATGAAACTGGAGGACATTATTCTGAGTGAAATAAGTCAATCACAAAAGGACAAATATTGTATGAGACCTCTATTGTAAAAACCCATGAAAAAGTTCACACACAAAAAGTAACAATCTTTGTTGGTTACCAGGGATGGGAGGGGTGGGGGAGGGAAATACTAAATAGGCAATAGATAAGTGGTATCTTGGGTGAAGGGTGAGACAGTACACAATACTGGGGAAACCAGCACAACTTGTACAAGGAAAGGTCATGGAAGCTCCACAGACACATACATCCAAACTCCCTCAGGAACTGAATTGCTGGGCAGAGGGCCGTGGGGACCATGGTCTTAGGGAGCATCTAGCTCAATTGGCATAGCACAGTTTGTAGAGGCAATGTTCTACATTCTACCTCGGTGAGTGGTGTCTGGGGTCTTGGAAGCCTGTGAGCAGCCATCTAGGATACTCGGCTGCTCTCATCCCTTTGGGAGCAGGGGAGTGTGAAGAGAGCAGGATACAAGGGAAAGATTAGTCTGAAGGACCAGTGGAACACAGCTACTAAGGCCTCCACCAGACTGAGTCCAGTACAGCTGGATGGTGCTGGGCTACCACCACTGACTGCTCTGACTGGGATTACGGCGGAGGGTTCTGAACAGAGCTGGAGAAAGATGTAGAACAGAATTCTAACTCACAAAAAAAAAGACCAGATTTACTGGCCTAAAGGAGACTGGAGAAGCCCCAAGAGTATGGCCCCCAGACACCCTTTTGGCTCGGTGGTGAAGTCACTTCCGGGGTTCATCGTTCAGCAGGGGAGTGGACAGCCCCATAGAACCAAATGGGACTGATGAGGCACAGGATTCCAGGGACAGGGACTAGAGGGCAGAGGGGGTCAGGAAAGCTGGTGATAGGAACCCAGGGTTGAGTAAGGACAGTGTTGGTGTGTTGGGAGGTTGTTGGCCATTGTCATAGGGCAACATGTGTACTAACTGTTTAATGAGAAACTGTTCTGTTCTGTAGACCTTCATCTAGAGTGAGAATAGCAGCACAGTTGGAAGAGCGTAGTTGATGTCACTGAACTGTGCATGTAGAAATTTTTGAAACGGTGTACCTTTGGCTATGTATATTTTCACCAAAAAAAAAGGAAAGGAAGGTCGAGGGGGGAGAGGGTTGACACGTCGTGGGGTTGTTGACCAATGTCATGAAACAATATGTGTACTATTGTTTCTTGAGAAACTGTTTGTTCTGTAAACCTTTACCTGAAGTACAATAAAAAATAAATTAAAAAAAAATTATAAAGATTTCTAAAGAGGAATGAGAGAGAATACTATTGCTTTGAACTACTTTGCAGGTCTCTGGGTGGTGCAAATGGTTAACACATTCAGCTGCTAACTCACAGGTGCATTGGAAGAAAGGCCTGCAGTTGCACTTCCAAGAAATCAGTCATTGGAAACCCTGCAAAACACGGTTCTCCTCTGACACACACGGGGTTGCCCTGAGTCAGAGTTGACTTGATGGCAACTGGTTTACTGGTTTGGAACTACTATGGAAAAGCGTCAGGGAAATTTGCTTTAAGGAAATAATTTTTAAGCTGAGCTCTTCAGTTTAAAAGATGACGGCCATGCACGCATGCAGTCAATTCAGGCGAATCCTTTTCCAGGAAAATGAAAGACTTTGATAAATTAAACAAAACAACAAAACCAAATAATCACGTTACAGTTGGGTTGGTCTCAATTACTATGGACACATCTAAAATGTTCACTTTTGAAGTTAGAGTATCTGTGAAATTATCAAATAATGTTTTTTGAACAATGCATAGTCTACGTGATTAATTATCTAAGGGGAAAAGCACGTTTGCTGCTTTCAGTCAAAATGTTCTTGACTAAGGGAATCGAACAAACCTCTGTCTTTTCAATCAGAGACTTTGCTCCAGAAGTTAAATTTGTCTAGGTGGCAGAACAATCTGATGCTACCACTTTGTGGTCAACTTGACAATGTAATATTTTGTGATATTAAAAATTTCTTAAACCATTAAACTTCTCTACTAAAAAAAAAGTTAAAATGTTTACCTTATTTCCAGTAATAAAAAAGGATAAAGATTTTCAAGTAATAAAAAATAGTATAAAGTGAAGACATGGTTTAGAAATTTATAATCCAGTCATTACTGTTAATACTTTAATGTCTTTTCTTACAGACTTACTTCGTAATAAAATATGAGTATTCTGATTTATTTTGTAACCTACCACTGTTCTCTTTAAAAATCTAACATGCTGTATTTTCCAAGTCAAAGTGTATAATATTCCATACTTGGTATGCACAATAGCGTATTGATTTGATTTCTGTGTGAATGGACATTTAGCTTTGTTATGTTCAGTGATTACAGACAATGTAACGCTGAATATTCTCATCACGTGTACGTAATTTCAGTACATATCTAATTAGTAACAGCCCCGGATGGTGCAAACAGTTAAGAGCTTAACTACTGACTGAAAAGCTGACTGTTCCAACCTCCCCAGGAAGGCCCGGCCATCTCCTTCCTAAAGGTCACAGGCGTGAAGACCCTGTGGAGCGCAGCTCTACTTTGCAATGAGTTGGAATTCACTCGAAGGCAATAGTTTTATTTTGTTTTTATGTCTAAGTATTCCCTCTGATAAATCTCAGAATGTGAATTTTCTAGTCAAAACCTCTGTGTGCTTCTATGTTTATATCTATTACCAAACTGTCCTTTAGAAAATTATTTTTTCTTTGCTAGTTTGTCTTCCAAACAGAAGAGGATATTAGCACGTTTTTAATTTTCCCCCTAATGTCACAGATGGACTATGTATTTTTTAAAATTGCCTTTTTTTAAAAAAAAAAAAAAACTAGTGTGGCTGAATATGTTTAACTAATATATTCACTATTTATGATCCCAGAAAGTTTAGTATACTGAAGGAGTCAGACATACAGACACAAATAATTCAATAGAAAATAACACTATACAGTAATTTTAAAAGCATTATCTTTGAACCAGAGAGACTTGAGTTCAAATTCCCACTTTGCTTTTACCTGCTTTCTTAAAAATCTGCTTGCACTTCAGTTTTCTCATCAGTGCAATAAAGAAGAAAGTGTAGTTCTCAGGCTTGTTATGCGATGTGAATGATATGATTTTTGTGGCGCCTCTGTGCCCATAATCTCAGGAGGGAGGGGTTGTATTGTCCATTATTTAGCAGCATTACTTATCAAGTACACCTGTGGAGTAAAAAGAATGTACAGAATTTTTCATCATGTTAGATATGAACTATTCCTTCCAAACTGTACTGAGTCTACCTGAGAGTCAGTGTTGGGATTAGCCATTAAATATAGGAAATTCTCTATTTCTGTTTTTTTTGCTTAATGGAGCCACTAGAGTTTTTTGTTTTTTTTTTTTTTTTGTGTGTGTGTGTGTGTGTGTTTAATACATGTTATACTAGGTCTTTTCCAAGGTTATTATCATTTTTTATAATATTGTATTTTGGTGAAACTTTACACAGCAAATTAGGTTCCCTTTTAACAATTTCTATACGTATTATTCAGTGACATTAGTTACATTTTTCACAATGTGTCAACGTTCTCATTTCCATTTTGGTCGTTCCGTTTCCATTAATCTAGTTCCCCCCCCCCCTTACCTTCTCATGTTTGCTTTAGGGTGACTGTTGACAGTTTGGTTTCGCATAGATGATTTTTTTTAAGGAGCACAGTACTCACAGGTGGTATTGTTTGTTTCATGAGCCACGCTCTTATTCAGCTGAAAGATTACCGCTGGGAGTGGTTTCAGTTTAGTTTGAAGGGTATCTCAGGGCGATAATCTCTGGGTTTCCTCTAGTCTCAGCTGGCCCAGCAAGTCTGGCCTTTTTAAGAATTTGAGTTTTGTTCTACATTTTTCTCCCATTCTATCCAGGATCATCTATTGTGTCCTTGGTCAGAATGGTAGGTAGAGGTAGCTGGGCATCATCTAGTTCTTCTGGTCTCGGGGTAGATGAGAGCATAGTTCGTGTAAACTATTAGTCCTGTAGACTAGTTTCTTCTTTGAGTTTTTCATTTTCTTCTTTCTTTTTTTGCAAGAGAGACCAATAGTTGTATCTTAAGAAGCCACTACAGTCTTTATAAAACCATTTTCTGAGAAGGCAGTATATGAAAGAACAAAAATAAAATATAAAGAAGAAAAAAGTACAAAGGGAAGTGAGTAGAGATGCTTATGCAGAGTTTACCAAAGATAACATGAAAGAAAAGACGGATAGGAAAGTCTCTACTCTTTTTTTTTCACTTAAAAATTTTTTTTTAATTTTTGGTGGAGGTCATTTCCACAATTTCTATATGCACATTCAGTGGCATTGGTTACCTTCTTCAGGTTGTGCTATCACTCTTGCTATCCTTTTCCAAATTATCTAACCATCAGTATCTTAAACTTGCTGCTGTCTAAGCTTCCCATTCAATTGCCATTGTCAATTTGATCTCACATAGATAATTCTTTAAAAGAGCACAATGTTCAAAGCAGACCTATTTTACTAATTAAGATAAGCTACTGTATGATTCAAAAAAGATTTCAGGGGATAATTTGGAGCCCTGGTGGTGTGATGATTAAGAGCTTGACTGCTAACCAAAAGGTTGGCAGTTCGAATCCACCAGCCACTCCTTGGAAACCCTATGGGGCAGTTCTACTCTGTCCTTATAGGGTCCCATGAATTGGAATTGACTCGAAGACAATGGGTTAGGTTTTTTGGTTTGGGGATAGTTTTGGCTTAAGATTCTCTGTTCTTCTTAATCTATTACCCACATCTCTGGATTCTTAATTGATGGAAATCCTTCACAATAGGTTCTTCAGACAGTCTCTTTTCTCTAACCTCCTGTGACTCACTGTTACTTGTTCTCCTTGTTGTTTTGATCCCTACTGCTCCTTTACTTGTCCATGTTTTTCTTTAGTATGTTGACTAAGGTAGGAGAAGTTTCCTTAAAATTCTACAAATAACATCTCTTATCATACCTCCTGTGATGTATATGCTAAAAGAATCTCCTGTTTCTCTCTGCCATGAATTGTTAGACCATTTTCTTCTGTGTCCTTTCTCAGAAAGTTGGATTAGGCTGCTGGTGTTAAACACACACACACAACTCGCTCTGCCAAACATGTAAAGCAGTTAGTACAGTGCCTTGCACATAAAATAATCTCAAGGGTGAGACAGTACACAATACAGGGGAAACTAGCACAACCTGTACAAGGAAAGGTCATGGAAGCCCCATAGACGCATCCAAACTCCCTGAGGGACTGAATGGCTGGGCGCAGGGCTCTGGGGACCATGGTCTCGGGGAACATCTAGCTCAATTGGCATGGCACAGCTTATAAAGACAATACTCTACATTCTACCTTGGTGAGTAGTGTCTGGGGTCTTAAAAGCCTGTGAGCGGCCATCTAAGATACTCCACTGGTCTCATCCCTTCGGGAGC
>NW_004444088.1:1293468-1299571 GCF_000243295.1 Trichechus manatus latirostris
TTTTTATTAAAAAATAGAGTAAGGCAATGAAAATATATGCATAACACAGAGATATCTAAAGTTCCTGGCATTTTTAAAGTGTTAATAAATTGTTTTGGAATAAATTTAAGTACCTTCTCAACCTTTAGCAAGTTTCCATAATGGAAACCATTTTGTACTTCTGTTTGTGGCTAAACTCCTTTTCCAAGTATGATCAATAATGACTCAATTCCCAAAATGAAGACTTCTTTTACCAAAGTTTGAAAAACGATAGAAATTTTCAAGAAAGAGATTTTAATGCACAGAACTGATGGAAAACTACTGTATACGAAACTCAATGTCATGACCTAAAGGTATGGCCGAGTTTATTGATTTGAGCCACATCTTCACCCGGGGATGCTACTTTCTTAACAAACCTTCTATTTTGTTTTCTTTGTACATGGAAGAAACAGAAAACACGACAAAATTAGATTCTAAGGCTTATAGTTTAATATTACTCAAATTATAGTAAATCACTAACAAAACCTTTAAGGTTAACAGGTAATATGTATCAATTTGATTTTTGCTAATGTAGTTGAGATATTATCTAACAAAAAGAAAAAATATTAAGAGTGGAATAAAATCTAATACAATCTAAGAGTTAAAAATATATATTTTTAATATATTATTTACATAATATATTACTTTATCTACCTTTGCAAGGAGAATTTGTCTGATGATCTTTAACAAATTGTATCACAAAATCTGGTCCTGCCTGGATTTTGAGTCATTGAACATCAAATATTCATCAGTTCAGTGAAGATATTCCCCCATCACACTTGGTGATATTTTTAAATCCTTAGAAACCTAGTATGTAGTTTAGAACTGGAATGGAGGAATTTTCCATAATGCCTGTAAATTTGAGATTAATATGGGGCAGAATATTACATCCTAAGATAGGACAGAAAGGAGTGGATCTTCTTTACAGTGAGCACCCAGGGGAATGGATCTCAGAACATTATTTTTAATAAGTGATGAAGGAGAAAAATGTTTCAACATTGTCTTGCCTAATGTGTAACTTTACAGGTAGAATGAAGGCAGCTCGGGGGCACAACAGATGGAGCTGCAAAAAGTAAGTAGCTGTGAAGTCAAAGTCAAAGTTAATCCATTTCGCTGGTCTAACAATTTTGCTTCAATGTGTTCTTTACACCTAGCATTAATGACTGTACTTCTCTCAGTCAGAGTTTACATAGTATATACTAATTAACAGTAGTAAAACAATCCATTCATTCATTCACATAACAGATATTTTTTGAGTGCCCGCAATGTGACTGGAAGGTATTTGATTAAATGCTAATGACATGAAGTTATGTAAGACAGTTTTCACTCCGAAAGAACTTTTGTTCTAGAAAAAGAGACAGATACTAGTAAATAAATCCTTTGAATGGAATGAGGTCAGTATTAGAAGTCTGCTCAGAGAGCTCTGGGAGCACATCTCTGGAGTGGGCAGCCCTGCAGGAAAGCAGAAGTCAATGTCAAGGTGGTTTATTTGAACCCTTATACTGTGCTTTAGTCTTTGGAAACGTGCTTGAATAAGTGCTTCCATTTTAAAGGTGAATTACTATTCAGAGGACATTTTTTTCACTCCCCCCCCCTTATTTCGTTAGCTCAATACACAAAGTGAGGTTTATACTTATAGTAACAGTCAAAAATTTTATCAAAGAGAAATATATTCTGAAGTCTATGGTATGCTACAATGGAAATTTCCTGTCTTTAAAAAAAGAAAACACAAAAATCCAACTTTAGAAATATCTATAATGAAAAATGAGAAATTACTAATGAATTATTTAACATGTGGAGCCCTGGTTGCTCAGTGGTTAAACGCTGAGCTGCTTTCGAACCTACCAGCCGCTGTGCAGGAGAAATATGCGGCAGTCTGCTTCCATAAAGATTTACAGCCTTGGAAACCCTATCGGGCAGTTCTACTCTGTCCTACAGGGTCACTATGAGTCAGAATTGGCTCGATGGCAATGGGTTTGGTTTTGGTGGGTGTTTAACATGTAGACTGACCAATCCTCTGCTCTAGGAGGTGAAGTACAGGATGATTCTGTTTATTTCAATTAAGTGATAGTAATCTCTCATTTTCTTTTGAATGGGGCCATGTAAAGATGCTGATAATGAAACTAAATTCTATACTCCTCTTGAGCTAAAACCAACTAAGACTGAAAATTTACACTTATCAAGAAACAGTGTGGTGTTGCAGAATGTTTCAGGACTCAAATTCATTTGAAAATTTATTTGGCCAGAATCTCAGTTATCTTATTTGTAGAGTGGATTAATAAATTATTTCAAAGATTTATTGTGATGAATCCTAGCACAGAGCAGGTACTTCATGAATGTTGGAAGTTCTTCCTAAACACCTCCCAGTTTTCTGACAGCCATGGTTATATGCTGGTAGCCACAGCATACTATTCTTAAGACTCCATAAGAATAGCATTTTTTTTTCTGGTCCCAATAAACAATGACTGTGCAATTGTTTGTACAGATAATAATGAATAATAAGTGTATTATTCATATTATTCATATGTCGATATATCTTTACCTAAAATTAAAGTTACTTGTTTAATAATAATTATTTACGGAGGACAGTTGATAGGGTGCCATATGTTAAGATATATGGTGAGATTTGACAGTGTATTGTCACTGTGCAGGCCAAGCACGTGGAGCAAGGCTGCTGAGGGGTTTCAAGTCAGGACTTTTGCTACAAGAAGTCAAGTCTGTTGCTCTTAGGTTTCATCTAATTTTGTTTTTCTTTCAGGCAAATGAATTGGATTTCCATTAAGTGGTTCTGTATGTGTATGAATAGGATTTCCATTAGGTGGTTCTGTATGGGTATGAATAGGATTTCCATTAGGTGATTCTGTATGGGTATGAACAGGATTTCCATTAGGTGATTCTGTATGGGTATGAACAGGATTTCCATTAGGTGGTTCTGTATGGGTATGAACAGGATTTCCATTAGGTGGTTCTGTATGGGTATGAATTGGATTTTCATTGGGTGGTTCCGTATAGGTGAATTAGGGGGTCTACCTTGGAAGTCTAGGAAAGTTACATTCTAGGAAGGCTTGTTCCTGATTAGCAGGTCTACCTATGGAAAAGACGGGAAAATCAAAGCTAGCTTTAAACGATTTATCTGATACCTTTTAACCATGTTAAATAATACAATTAATATGTACTGTGATGTGACTGCAACATGATTAAATTCCTTCATATACAGAAATCAGTGAAAAATATTTAAATGAAATCTTTATTTTTTTTTAATGTTTCTCATTTATTTAGAGAAGAGACAAATACAGCTGAAATTGTTAATTTTTATGAGGCCTAAATTATACTTCTACTGCCAATTCAAGGAGCCCTAGTGGCACAGTGGTTAAGAGCTTCGGCTGCTAACAGAAAGGTCAGCAGTTCAAATCCACCAGTCACTCCTTGGAAACCTAATGGGGCAATTCTACTCTGCCCTATAGGGTTGCTATGAGTCAGAACTGACTCAAGGGCAACGGGTTTGGTTTTTTGGTTTGGGTGGCACAGTGGTTAAAACACTCAGCTGCTAACCTAAAGGTTAGTGGTTCGAACCCACCAGCCTCTCCATTGGAAAAAGATGTGGCAATCTGCCTCCTTAAAGATTATAACCTTAGAAACACTATGGGGCAGTTCTACTCTGTCCTATTGGGTCCGCTGGAGTTGAAATTGACTCAACGGCAATGGGTATGGGTTTATTGCCAATTTAGAGAAGGTGTGAAATGATGAAAATAAAGGTAAATTTAATACAGCTTTAGTAAATTTTAATTTAGTAAAGCTTATGTTTAATATAATAACATATGTAGGTAATGGAATTTTAAGCTTCCACCTTCCATGCAATTTAAATATTTCTCGATGAAATACTCTTTCTCATTCATGCCAACAAGTTTCCATTAATACGCTAAATAGTACTCTAGAATCATGAAATGCTCATAATCTTCCCTTCAGACAACAAACGTTGTGCAGAAGTGTGATGTAAGAATACAGAAATTTGACTCTTACATAATGGTAAAACAAATTTCACATACATTTTGTCTTTTTCCTAGTGACATTAATAGTTTATGCAACTATATTATGCTAGTCAGTATTTTAAATCTGTAAAAAAATTTTAAATATCATGTGTGCATGCATGCGTGTATGTGTGTGTTTTGGAGATTCAGCAACAGCCTTGATCTTAACTGTACTCATGTCTATTCTGCCTAATAACTTATTTTCCATTTTTTTTTCAACAGCATACTGAGTGGTCAAAACCCTTCTAAAAACAGGAAGGTGATGATACTCAGTCTTTTTTTTTTTGCCATAGTTGGATGAAATGTATTTTTAACTTTATATTATGAAAAGTTAAAAAGTGCAATGAATTCCCCAGTACCATTATTCAACATGAATAGACATCAGCATTGGCTGTACTTTCATATATGTTTTCTAAGTCCATTGATTCCTTTTTGAAAGTCAGCTAAAATATCTTTTATTTTATTTTTTTGATTCTTAAATATATTTTTTTATCGCTAGACTTGGATCCAATCTTTGCATGCAAAGAAAAATGAATTAGCACATCATATCCACTCTTTGTGACTTTAGGCATTAGCACATTGACTACACATACTGAACAGTAATTATATTCCTTTTGGGCATGCAACATATAAAAACAGTGAAATCTTTTTGATTAAATGAAAACTGATGTCTGCTTACAGAGAGGGGCTGTGAATTTCTGATCAACTAGTTTGAATTTTACAATACCATAGTCAGCTTTATATGTGCCTCTATAATCTTTGAATAAAAATATTCTATAGTCATATTTTGAAGCATCATAATGTAGCAATATGTCCATTATGTCTATGATTCTTAAGTGCTAAGTCTGACAATAATCCTGATGAGAATTTTTTTTCCTTTCTGGTTGAAATACTTGTATGATATATAACTAATAATAATCAATGTAAATGATTTTAAACAATTATATCAGAATTTTAAGATTCAAGTACTTGTTTTCTCTTCAGAGTTATCATGATAAGACAAACCATATTTATAAGAATAATGTTGACATTTTTAGATAAGCCATTCAAGTGTTTATTTTGGAAGTGCCTTAAAACTTTCTAGTGCCTTCTTCTGTTATGAAACTTAGTAAAATTTTTATTGTGAAGGAAATCTATTCTGTGATGAATGACGGTTATATCTGTCACAATTTGATATGAATCTGGCTTGAATTTCTGGCAGTTCCCTGTTGATATACTGTTGCAAATTGTTTTGAATTATCTTCAGCAAAATTTTACTTAAGCTCAAAAGCCTTAGGTCCAGAATTCCAGCAACATGGCACTCTAGGCAGAAGCACCACGCTGTCCCTCCACAGCAAAGATCCTAAAAACTAAGCCAAACAGAGAATACAGGAATCATGAAACCCTAAGCATCAAATGAAGAGATAAATAACTCAGCCAAGCACCAAATGGAATAAGAAACTGACAGAGAACAGAGAGCAAGGACAGGTACATGCAGAGATCCCCTATCAGCTACCGCAGCATGGATCAGCCATCTTGGACTCATATCGGAGATCAGCGAACAGGAGGTACAAGAAAGCAGCTTCACGGAGCTTCCAGCAGGAGACAGAACAACCGGTAACTGGTGATATATGCTTTCCCACCCCCCCACCCTTCTTCACCCCCACTCGGCCTCCTCTGCTTCCTGCGGCCACAGTCTCTTGGCCGGGAAGCACCGGCTGCTTGGATTGCACCTGCCTGCACTAGCCGACTCCCTGAGTGCCATTTGTTGGCTGCTGGTGTTGCTTTTTTCAGCTTCTTTTGATTTCTTCCTTACCTTTCACCACCTCCCACTCCTTTTGCTCAAATACCTGGCTCTGTGCACTATCTTTGCTTCTTTCTGAGGGGCTGTGGAGCTCCGTTCGAGTGTGGAGCTGCTTCTGGGTCCGTGCTGCCACACTGGTGGCATCCCGGGCCTTTTTTTGTTTGTTTGTTTTCAATTGTTTGTTTGTTTTCTTTTTCTTTCCTCAAGTTAGGAGCCCTTTCTTGCCGGGCAGTGCTGCGCGGCTTGGGACCTACCCCCTCAGCTTGCACAGGCG
>NW_004444088.1:1299671-1301742 GCF_000243295.1 Trichechus manatus latirostris
TGTGGGATCCCTGGGAGCTTTGCTGTTCTTCTTTCTTTCTAATTTTTATTTATTCATTCTTTTCTTTTTTTCTTCTTCTTCCCCTTTTTGTTTTTCTCCATTTCATAGTCTCTCATCTCTCCACTCCAACGGCAAGCTTCCCTAGCACTCTTTTTTATTTGTTTGTATGTTTTTGGCTCCTCTTCCTCTCTCCTCTCTCCCATACCCATCTAAGCTCCACACATCACAGTTTTTCCCTCTATCCTGCCTACCTGCACTGTGCTTAACCAAGCAGCACAGGCATGGCCTACCAGAACCTGCCCTGCACTGATTACTGACCCACCCTAGTGGCTGTAGTAAGTGCCACAAACAACCCATCCCAGCAACTCCTCTTCAGCTAGACCTGCCCTGCTGTACCATATCTGAACAACTGACCCTGCCATTGGAGAAGGAGGTGAAAAGTATCGTGCCCACAGATGAGCAAACAGCAAAGAATACACAGCCCGCCTGCTCAGACATAGCCAAATTAAAAAAAAAGGACAAAACAAATAAATCTACAATCAATAAATGAGAAAAATAACTACTGAATGCCCCGAAGACAGCAGACAATATCAAAACATTTATAAAAACAATACAGGATGGTTCCAGTAGGCATCCAAAATAAAACACCAGATGACCTTCCAGTAGAAGAAAAGGCACTAGAATGACCCCATAGGGAATTCAAATCTCTAATACTCAGAATTATCCAGGAGTTGAAGCAAAAAGCAGACAAAAATGAGGAAAAAATAGACAAATTCATAGAAAATACAGACCAAAAAATGGAAGAATTCAGGAAAATAATGCAGGAACAAAATGCCAAAATAAATTCACAACCAAAAATTACACAAAAACAACAATTAGAAATCCAAAAGATAAACAGCAAGATTTCAGAAATGGACAGTGTCATAGAAGGGCTGAGGAGCAGATCTGAAATGGTGGAAGACAGGATCAGCGGAATTGAAGACAAACACTTGGATACAACTCTGAGGAAAAATCAGAAAAAAGCATGAAGAAAAATGAAGAGATCCTGAGAATTATGTGGGACACAATCAAAAGCAAAAATCTGTGAGTGATCGGAGTTCCAGAACAGGGGGAGAAAACAGAAGACACAGAGAGGATCATTGAAGAATTGCTGACAGAAAACTTCCCCAATATCACGAAAGATGAAAAGCTGACCATCCAAGAAGCTCAACAAACCCCATATAGGATAGACCTCAAAAGAAAATCACCAAGGTATATCATAATCACACTCGCTAAAACCAAAAACAAACAGAGAATCCTGAAAGTGGCTCGAGAAAAGCAAAAAGTCACATACAGAGGAGAAACAATAAGACTAAGCTCAGATTATTCAGCAGAAACCATGTAGGCAAGAAAGCAATGGGATGACATGTATAAAACCTTGAAAGAAAAAAATTGCCAGCCAAGAATAAGATATCCTGCAAAACTCTAGTTCAAATATGACGGTGAAATTAGGTCATTTCCAGATAAACAGAAATTAAGGGAATATGTAAAAACCAAACCAAACTTATGAGACTTATTAAAGGAAGTCCTTCGATCTGAGAACAAACAATATCAGACCACAGGCTGAATATAGGACACAGGATTGTACTAGCCAGATGCTGACCTAGTAAATGAACTCTTAAGTACTATGCAAAACCAAAAGAATTACAAAAGGGAACCAGAGAGGTTAATCTGTAAATGACAACAGCATCAGAACAATAAAAGAGGGAATAAACGATGTAGGTATAGAACCTTCTAATGGAGAGGAAGGCAAGGTGATACCAAGTAATGGTAGACTGGTTCAAGTCTAGGAAGATAAGGGTAAATTTCAAGGTAACCACAAAGAAAGTTAATAAACCTACTCACCAAAATAAAGGAGAAAAACATAAAGTCTCCGTAAAAACAAAACTTACAAAAACAAAAGAAATGGAAAAAAAAATCCACAAACAAAAGGAACTCAGCACAGGAGAGTAAGAGGAACAAAACTGGAGGACATTATGCTGAGTGAAATAAGTCAATCACAAAAGGACAAATATTGTATGAGACCTCTACT
>NW_004444088.1:1302441-1315090 GCF_000243295.1 Trichechus manatus latirostris
TGTCATGGGGTTGTTAACCAATGTCATAAAACAATATGTGTACTGACTGTTTAATGAGAAACTATTTGTTCTGTAAACCTTCATCTAACGTACAATAAAAAAATTTTAAAAAATTTACCTAAGTGTGATATTAATGATATTGTTAGATGATTTCTGCATTCTGTTGGATCACCTTTCTTTTGAATGTGCCCAAATATGGATCACTTCCAGGCTGTTGGCCAGGTATCTGTCTTCCAAATTTCTTGGCATAGAAGGGTTAGCCTTTCTGATTTATTAATATAAGCATTTAAATTTATAAAATTCCATCTAATTATAGTTTTTCTGCATCCTGCATATTTTGATATGTAGAATTTAATTATCATTCACTTTCTAATTTTTTTAATCGTAAAGTTAAAAAGTTTAGAAGCATACATTGTTTCAAATGTTTCCAAACATGTGAGTTATTTTTATCGATAACAATATTTGCTTGATTACACTGTAGTAACAGAAAGACATTTTAAAAACATCAGTTATTTGAAAGTTGTTGAGATATTTAATTGAATAAATAAACGTATTAATTTACGTACTGTTCTCACAAGACGTGTAATATTTAAGATAAAGATTAAATAAAATATACATACATATAACTTGAAAAAAGCATATAAATTAGGATAAAGGGTAATTGGATTAAAGTGTTCAAAGATCTCTGTGTTGGTTCAAAAAGAGCTTTAAAATATTCCTGATACTTAAACTTTAACTAAACACTATTAAAAAACTTGATCTAATAAACATATAAATATCTGCATGCAGCAATGAAATAATAGAGGATCTGGAGCACACATGTGGCATTTGTAAAAAAAAAAGTATTTGTGTACAATACTTTCCATTCCTTCCATTATTTTAGTTTTAATATATATCTTAAATATTACACGTGTATAGTGAGAACAGTACATAAGTGAATACTTTTATTTATTCAATTAAACATCTCAACAAATTTCAAATCACTAATGTCATTAAAACCTCTTTCTGTTACTACAACGCAATCAAGTCAATATTATTCATAATAAAAACAGAAATAAAAATAACTCCTAGGTTTGGACACATTTTAAACAAAGTACACTTCTAAACTTTTTAAATTTACAATTAAAAAATTTTAGTAAGTGAATGATAATGAAGTTCTACATATCAAAATATATAGGATGCAGAAAAAACTATAATTAGATGGAATTTTATAAATTTAAATGCTTATACCAATAAATAAGAAAGGCTAAAACTAAATGTCTTACTTAAAAAATAAGAATAAAGTAAGAGAATAAACTAATATCATAAATGAAAAAATACAATGAAGAGAATCAGCAAAGCTAGAAGTTGTTTCTTTGGAAGAATAAAAAAAGTAACAATAAAATAGACAAAACTATGTTAGAAAAGAAAAAGTGGACATAAATGCAGATACTGCAGAAATTGTAAAAGGTCATAGAAAATAAAATGTACCCATGTATATCCAAAGTGAAAAATGTAACTAGATGATATGGACAATTCCTAGAAATTTACCAAAACTGAATGAAGAAGAAATAAAAGACTGGATAGTTCTCTTGCAAAAGTCAGTGGCATTTCTATATACTATCAAATCAGAAAACAATTTAAAATGCGATACAGTGTACTATGGCAGAAAGCTATCCAGAATTAAATCTAATAAAATATTTGCAAGTTTACATGCATACATTTTGAATATTTTATTGGAATTCTCTACAGAAAAATAAATAGAGCAATGAACCCTGAGCATGGGCAGGAAAACCATGAAACATGTTCTATATTTCTGGAAAAATTGAATGCATATCCAATAAAAAACCCAATGAGGATTTTCAAGTAATAGCAAGGAAACTCCTGAAGAAAAAATACTACTAAATTGTGGGGGAGGGGGCAATGTATCCTATCACATGGCAAGAAAATTAAAACTGGCAATTACCAAATAACTAGTACTAAAAACAGTGTGGCATATTTGAACTCCGATCAATGAAACAGAATAGAGAGCTTCGAGTGAGACCAGTGTGTGTGTGTGCGTGCGTGTGTACCATATTCATATGTGAAAAGAATGGCATTAGATATTATTGAGAAAATATGGATGCAGCATTATAGCATTTCTCTTAATTTACTTTTTAAAAAGCATAGTAGGAGCTTCAAAAACTTCCATATACTCTTCCTTATGTATGTATCTGCAGGCTGCACAAACGTGCTATGCGATAACCGCCCTCTCCTCCCGGCCCACCATCTCCATAGGGACTAAAGGACGTAATAGCTACTAATAGACACAAAGTAAAGGGTGCACCTTAGGGAAAGATGATTGCCCTCTGAAGAAACCCAGAACCCTGTTAAACTATCTTATTGAGAAAAGGGGAGGGATGTTCCTGATGCCAGTAAATCTAGAATAGCCATCAGCGGATGGTCCAGGGCACCAGACAATGAGTAATGGCCTTTGCCCATAGGGGATCTTCTCCTTTTCCCTTTTATGACCCCTTTCCCTTACTTTCTTTCTGTACATGTTTGACACATAGACATTGTAGCCTGCTAGTATGTTAACCCCAAAGAGAGAGCTCTGACCTTCTTCTCCCATGGTCAGAGGTGGGATGTGTATGGATGTGACGTAACATCACACCCTGGGACAGGAGTTTAACCTCCGGGAACCTAGGCTGATGAAGGTGTTTGCTATTCTACTCATCCCTGTCCTGTTTATTCTGTAAGAATAAACACCTGTTGATCACACCAGTAGAACAGTGTCTGGTCTCTGCTCTGCTCCAAAAGGTCTTCACTAAGAACTTGTGAATATGGTACTTTGTGGTGTCAGAGAGTAAATGTTAGATTTCTGCATATTGCCCAATATATCTAGTCTAATGTTACACAACTAGGGAATTAATCACTTGAGTGCTTTGAGGCCACATTAGGACCACTATGAGACTGACTCTGCCCGGACTCCAATACATCTGAACTTTTAACTGGTGTGTTACAAAGTAAGTCTTGGTCCCCTGTAATCATCGATAGTGTAGAATCACTATTTATTAATTTCCCAAAGGTCTGATTACTTTTCTTATCCCATGAAAACTTACTTTAGGAAATATTTTAGGTCTCTGTGGAGTACCTGGGTGGTACAAATTGTTCATGTGCTTGGCTGCTAACCAAAAGTTTGGAGGTTCTAGTCCATCCAGAGGCTCCTCGGGAGAAATGCCTGGTGATCTATTACTGAAAAACCAGCTACTGAAAACCCTACAAAACACAATGTTCCTCCAACATACTGGGGTCACAACGACTCACAAGGGACATGACAGCAACTGGTTTTTCTAATACCTCAGATGTGTTCTTTACAGAGTTTTCAACACAGACCATCCTCTTAAGAATGGTAGGATTTTTTTTTTTAAATATTATTGTTATTCTTTTTTTTTGGTTTTGGTATTGATATAGTATTTTTTGTTGCTGTTGTAGTTTAAATGAAGTTTACATTTCAAGTTAGTCTCCCATAAAAAAATTTATACATACATTCTTACGTGACCCTAATTGCTCCCCCCATGCTGCAACAGCACAATCCTCTTTTCCACCCCTGATTCCCCATGTCCATTCAACCAGCTCCTGACCCTCTCTGCCTTCCCATCTCACCTCCGGACAGAGGCTGTCTGTTTAGTCTCTTGTATCTACTTGAGCTAAGAAGCACACTCCTTACGAGTATCGCTTTATATCCCACAGTCCAGTCCAATCCCTGTCTGAAGAGTTGGCCTGGGAAATTGTTTTAGTTCTGGGCTGATAGAGAATCCAGGGGCCATGCTATCTAGGGTTCCTCCAGTCTCAGTCAGACCATTAAGTCTAGTCTTCTTACTAGAATTTGAGTTCTGCATCCCACCTTTCTCCTGCTCCATCAGGGACTCTCTGTTGTGTTCCCTGTCAGGGAAGTCATTGGTGGTAGCTGGGCACTATCTAGTTCTTCTGGTCTCAGGCTGATGGAGTCTCTGGTTTATGTGGCCCTTTCTGTCTCTTGGGCTAATACTTTCCTTGTGTCTTTGGTGTTCTTCATTCTCCTTTACTCCAGGTGGTTGGGACTGACTGATGCATCTTAGATGGCCGCTTGCAAGCTTTTAAGACCCCAGACGCCACTCACCAAAGTAGAATGCAGAACATTTTCTTAATAAGCTTTGTTATGCCAGTTGACCTAGACGTCCCCTGAAAGCATAGTCCCCAGGCCCCTACCCCTACTACTCTGTCTCTCAAAGTGTTTCATTGTATTCAGGAAATTTCCTAGCTTTGGTTTTGTCCAGTTGTGCTGACTTCCCCTGTAGTGTGTGCTGTCCTTCCCTTCACCTAAGGTAATTCTTATCTACCATCTAGTTAGTAAATAACCCTCACCCTCCCTCCCCATCCTTGTGACCATCAAAGAATGTTTTCTTCTGTGTTTAAACCTTTTCTGGAGTTCTTATGATAGTGGTCTTATACAATATTTGTCCTTCCGTGACTGACTAAATTCACTCAGCGTAATGCTCTCCAGATTACTCCATGTAATAAGATGTTTCACAGCTTCATCCTTGTTCTTTACGACTGCGTAATATTCCATTGTGTGGATATACCATAATTTGTTATCCATTCATCCGTTGATGGGCACCTAGGTTGTTTCCATCTTTTTGCTATTGTGAAAAGTGCTACAATGGACATGGGTGTGCATATATCTATTTGTGTGAAGGCTTTTATTTCTCTAAGATATATTCCAGCTTTTAGGATATATTCTAGCTTTTTAAGGAAGCACCAAATCGATTTCCAAAGTGGTTGTACCATTTTACATTCCCACCAACAGAGTATGAGTGTTCCAGTCTCTTTACAACCTCTCCAGCATTTATTATTTTGTGTTTTTTGGATTAATGCTAGCCTCGCTGAGGTGAGATGATATCTCATTGTAGTTTTGATCTGCATTTCTCTACTGGCTAATGATCATGAGCATTTCTTCATGTGTCTGTTAGCTGCCTGAATATCTTCTTTGGGGAAGTGCCTGTACATACCCTTTGCCCATTTTTTAATTGGGTTATTTGTCTTTTTGTTGTTGAGGTTTTTCAGTATCTTGTAGATTTTAGAAATTAGACACTGATTGGATTTGACATAGCCAAAAATTTTTCCCAGTCTGTAGGTTGTCTTTTTACTCTTTTGGTGAAGTCTTTGGATGAGCTTAAGTGTTTGATTTTTAGGAGCTCCTAGTTATCTAGTCTCTCTTCTGGTGCTTGTGCATTGTTACTCATGGTTCGTATTGTGTTTATGCCATGTATTAAGGCTCCTAGCATTGTCTGTATTTTTTCTTCCATGCTCTTTATCATTTTTGATTTTATATTTAAGTCTGATCCATTTTGAGTTAGTTTTTGTGCATGGTGTGAAGTATGGGTCTTTTTTCAGTTTTTTGAAGATGGATATCCAGTTATGTCAGCACCATTTATTAAAGAGATTGTCTTTTCCCCAATTAATGGACTTTGGGCCTTTGTCAAATATCAGCTGCTCATAGATGGATGAATTTATGTCTGGATTCTCAATTCTGTTCCATTGGTCTATGTATCTGTTGTTGTACCAGTACCAGGCTGTTTTGACTACTGTGGCAGTATAATAGCTTCTAAAATCAGGTAGTATGAGGCCTCCTACTTTGTTTTTCTTCTTGAGTAATGCTTTACTTATCTAGGGCCTCTTCCGTTTCCATATGAAGTTGGTGATTTGTTTCTCCATCTCATTAAAAAATGCCATTGGAATTTGGATCGGGATTGCATTGTATGTAGATCGCTTTGGGTAGAATTGACATTTTCACAATGTTGAGTCTGCCTATCCATGAGCAAGGTATGGCTTCTTGCAGTAGTATCTTGTAGTTTTCATTGTATAGGTCTTTTATGTTTCTGGTTAGATTTATTCCTAAGTATTTGATCTTCTTGGGGGCTATTGTAAATGGTATTGATTTGGTGATTTCCTATTCTAGGTTCTCTTTGTTTTTGTAAAGGAATCCAACTGATTTTTGTACGTTTATCTTGTATCCTGAAACTTTGCTGAAATCTTCTATTAGTTCCAGTAGTTTTCTTGTGGATTCTTTGGGGTTTTCTGTGTATAAGATCATATCATCTGCAAATAGAGATACTTTGACTTCTTCTCTACCAATCTGGATGCCCTTTATTTCTTTTTCTAGCCTAATTGCTCTGGCTAGGACCTCCAGCACAATGTTGAAGAAGAGTAGTGATAAACAGCATCCTTGTCTGGTTCCCATTCTCAAGGTGAATGCTTTCAAAATCTCTCCATTTAGGATGATGCTGGCTGTTGACTTTGTATAAATGCCCTTATTATACTGAGGAATTTCTCTTCTATTCCTATTTTGTTGAGAGTTTTTATCATGAATGGGTGTTGGACTTTGTCAAATGCCTTTTCTGCATCGATTGATACGATCATGTGGTTCTTGTTTTTTGTTTTATTCATGTAAAATTGTAGGATTAACACAGTATTAAGGTAGGTTCAGTGAGACTGGTAGTTTGAGATTCTCTAAGTTCTTTCATTTCCAACTCTAGTGACAAGACTCTTTACCAATCATTACCCTTTCTTGTAAAAGACTTGATAAGGTTTAGGAACCAAGTTAAGACAGCAGGATCAGACTCATTTTTTCGTAAGCTGAGGCAGCCTTATAGCTGAAGAGTTAAGAGTCTTCTGAGGCAATCACAGACACTAGCTGTTTCTTTGACCATGCTGTCATTGGAGAATTACAAGCTTTAAATCTTAAACAGTTCTTTATTCCTCTCGGATCCATTTAGAAGAGTCATCCCCTATTGTGCCCTGCATAATGCCCTGTATTGGTGATCTATTCTGCTACCAAAATATTACCATCAATAAGCATTTCATTTGAGATGACTATACCAAAAAAAAAAAAAAAAAAAAAAGTTGCTATCAAGTTAATTCCAACACATAGCACCCCTAAGGACAGGGGCCGCTGGTGGATTCAAACTGCCAACGTTTTGGTTTGCAGCCAAATGCTTAAACCACTGTGACAGTGGGGCTCCAAATATGCTATGGATACCTATAAAATTCACCATATACATGGAGATGACTATAGGTAAGTTAAATAACTGTTTCACAATGATGTTACGTGGACTCATGGCACTCTATCCCCTAAATGTAATGGGATTTTCACTGCCTTTAAATGTACCATATCTGCTATCCAGACCCAGGTTACCATTTCTCTGATGATTTTTTTGTACTCAATCACTTCTACTGTCAATTACTATATTCATAAAATTTCTTCGTTGCAGTCAAGGACTTTTAGTCTAGTTTAAGAAGAAATTGATTTATTAAGGGATATAGAGAGTTGGGAGCCCTGGTGGTGCAGTGGTTAAGAGCTCGGCCGCCAACCAAAACGTCAGCAGTTCGAATCCACTAGGTGCTCCTTGGAAACCCCATGGGGCAGTTCTACTTTGTCTTATAAAGCTGTTATGAGTCGCAATCCACTCGACAACAACGGGTTATAGAGAACTGTGAGATGCCCGAAAAAATGGACTCCAAGCTGAGTTTTCAGGAATGACACCCAGATCCATAATAAAGAAAATTTCTCACCAAAGACAGCTACTGCCTCTGCTATGATCAAGAATATGACAACTCAGGGAGCTACCTCCACAATTGCCAGCTCCAGAACCAATTCGCCTCTGCCACAATCTACACCAGGCAAAAAAGGTATATTCCATACTTTGCATTCTGGTTTTTCAGTTTACTCATTTTGAAACAAAGATTCATTCTAGTGCATTTGATTGCCAGCAACTCATTCATATTATATGTACTGTAGGAGCACAAGAAGGTGGAAAACAGGGCATATTTCTATTTTAATTTCTACATTGGGATTTACACAGTGGGAAACTCACTATCAAAATATGGAGAATATTAGGAAAAGGTTTGGGGCAGCTACAAATGACAGATGTCTTTTTATCCCCTTTCTCTTTTTGAGACTTGCTGGAAGAATGGTCAATGAGGTCAAACTTTCTAAAAGGAAAAAGACTTATTTCATCACAAGCTTATGACTAACTCATACTCCTATTAGACTTTTCAGTTACACAAATTTTCCAAAACAAGGAAAAAAGCAAGAGAATTGATTATATTTCTTTAGCTTGCACATTGGCTTTGAAGGTTCTTACAATAAAGGAGCTCAAAAAACTAAAGATAGTAAAGAATTAGAAAAGAAATTGTAACAGTGAAAATTTCACGTGGATACATATATTCAGGAAAGTACCTTATTTTAGAAGTGAACTTGCCAGTGAAACAAACCAACAAACCTGGGTTTGTTTCCCTGTTGTTCTTTTCGTGACAATATAAACTCAGGAATGCGACTTAAGTGGACTTCAGCTGACTATAGGTAAGGCTTAATGGATTTCAAAGGGGAAAATAATCTTGACTGAAGCATTTTTGACTTTTTGGAAAAAAGACACTAAGTTGAGGGGCAGGTGCAATATAGAACTGATTGCTGTTAGTAATATAAGTTTGATTTAGCGGCTACCTGATGAAATCCTACTATTTGTGTGCCCTTGTAGTAGACCCTGGAATAGAATTGAGAATAAATAGATCCTGTTGGGTAAAGATATAAGATACATTTCAGGATAAAGTGATGGTAAGGCAAAAGATTCTGAGGTGCCAAATCGGGACACAAGTAGTTGTAATAGTGTTGGATGCAGTCAGCAGCTGCATAGGGAATATTATATGTACATCTGGAAAAGTAGGTTGTGACCATTTTGGAGAAAGTATTGAATGCCAGCTTGAGGAATCTGAGCTGAATTTGGAAGGTGATGGGGAACCTGTGAAGGCTTTCTGACCAAAGGATATTTTTGGCTTATGCAGCTTTATAAGAAGATTACATTAAGATTCTTCTATCTAATAATACCTGAGGGATACAAAGGGTATTTATTTCTAAAGTGCTTTAATAGGTATAATCTTCTTTTATCCACATAACACTCCTAATGTCAAATATTTTGGCCATTTTCCTGTCAGGAGGTTATCAGTTTTCTCAGGTTAGACAGTTTACCTGACACAAATCTATACTTTCAGGTAACCGTGAGATCATAGTTTTAAAATATTTTATATTTTTTCTTTCACAGAGTCTTTTCATGATCCTACATAGGTTAAGCCATGTTTTCTTTTGAATAGCTTAAAGCTACCAGTTATATTGATTGAAACATTAAGATTCATTGCAGGAAAACATTTTAAATATGTCAACAGAGGATCACAGATTAGATGACTCACAAGCAGTAAAATAGATCCTGTAGTTTGGATGGTTTCAAAATACGTAAAGAACTCTTCTTCCTAATAACAGTGATTAGAGCAAAATGTGCTGTGTTTACAAACACTTGCTTTTAAATTGGTTTTGCTCATCCATGGTGACTACCTTAGGTTTAAACTACTGTGAAATTATAAAATTAACTTCACTAATCTTGGTTGTAGAAAAGATTTTCAATGCCGAAAAGTAAGGTCAAAAGGTTAATTTATTGGCTTAGATTTCAGTAGATTAGTGAGGCATATCTAGTGTTCTATTTGCTTGAATCACATTTCCATGAACAGAAATTGCTTTGTAACAGACACATCCACGGAATTATGCAGAAATCAGGAGAACATTAGACAACTGGTCCATGAGCAAGAATATTTTTTAAGTTGTGCTATCATAGGCTGGGTCAAAAAATGAATCTTCCTTTGGGTATGCTATTAGGTATGGATGTATTTAAATGTCTTTATAGCATCAAGTAGGGATTGCAACATTTTTGACATTTCTTTATCCCTGCTCTAAATATTAAGTGAACTGGAAGTCACAAAACAATTTGTGTATAAATTTTTGAATGAGAAACTAATTTGGGCTGTAAACTTTCATCTAAAGTGCAATAAAAAAAATAAATAAATAAATGAGTAGGCTTATGGCTTAAAAAACAGAAAGGCTCCGAGAGACCAACAAGCAGATATGATTGAGAAAAACATATATAGACCTCGAGGCTCTCTCCTATACCGATCTTTAAAAGGACTTTGATGGATTTCAGCCTGGCATTCGTAATCCATTGATAGTAGAACCAGTCATTTACTGGGCAGTAAATAGGAGTAAAATTCTCTGATTTACTAGTCCCTTAGCTGGGTATGCCAGCGGTTGGTTTGTCATTGTCGCTGGGATGCTCACGTCTTTCATGCTAATACTTACTAGAATAGAGATATTTAGAATATTGTTTGTTTCCTTTATCCACATTATCCTTACCACTTCTTTTTTCATTGACATGGGAGAAAATATCTCCATTGTGATAGAGATATAATTTGATGTTATTTTTGTTTGTTTACTGAAATATACTTGATTTTGATTATAGCAACAGAATATTCTGAAATAATGTTCCATGTATTTTTCCTTCTTGACAAATGCATTGCTTCATGCAATCCTTCTGCTGTTAATCATAGACCATAGGTGAAGGCTTAATGTCCTAGAGAGCAGAGAATTCCAGAGGAATCCAATGAGAACAATGTGCCAAATTCCTGGCTTTGAGCTGTAAAACTGTTTTAAAATGCAATTTGGATTTCTATTGCAAGCGCCATACACTCGCAAGATTTTTTATTTGATTCCTGTATGTTTAGCCCTGACTACCAAATTAAACTTCAGCAATCTTTGTAGCCTGAACCACAAACGATAGAAAATTGTAAGATAGTACAAGAGGGGATCCTTTCCATTCTTTAAAAAAAAAAAAGGATGCAAAATTTCTGGACTAGGCGTAAAAATTATCAAGAGATTTTGAAAGAGAAGAGCGTGAGAGTTTAGCCATTAGTTAAGGGGCACTGCTTCCTGCCTTTTCCTTCCCTGTGGGGTCCTGAAAGAGTATGGGGGAAGCTTTAGCAGCAGAAATTCCAGAATATTTTAGGGGATGAGAAGAAAATAGTAGATCCATACCTAAATTTTTAGTGTGAGCTGGGACGTTTATGCATGACTAGTTGGTACTGTAGCAGAAGAGCAGCAAAGCCTGAGTGATGTATTCAGAAGGATGAGATTTAGGGCATTCTCACAGAATATTGTGCACTATAGTGAGCTGCAGGAAACAAAGGTGAAAGTTCTTAATCCCCAAGGAGGAATCAGAAGGAAAGTAGTTAGGCTAGAATACTAAAAGGCTTGCTGGGAGTATGAGGAAGAGCCAGTGTTTGGAGCTGGTGGGATATCTGTTGAAGGGAACATCAGTATAGGATGCTAATGCACTGTAAGGAGGACAAATAGGGGAGCGTCACTTCTCACCAGATTCCACTAGAGAGTGGAAGATGACTAGACCAGACGCTGCTGCTTCAATGCTAATGTGATGTCTAAGTCCCTTTGCAGTTTAGATATTCACTGAGCTGAAGGGATGGAGAGCAGAGAGCGGAGAATCTTGTGTTTTGATTACATATTATCCAAAAGAGACAGAATGGGCAAGATTAAAATCTCAACCATGAGTAAAAACAGGGATGAAGAGCTAGACTATACCTGATACAAGAGTGTTGAAGTTAATGTTTGCATACCTGAGTTTTGTGAATTTTCCTAACTATGAAATATGCTTGCTAAATCAATAATTTTAGAAATCTATGATTTCTTCATAATACGGGAGTGTGAGAGAGTGTAGATTTAAATGAAAAAAAAAAAAAAAGGAGAGTTTATTTACATTAGTACAAATACTTAAAATTTATTTAACCTGGGTAAGTATAACACACAAGCACACACCAAACTCAGGATTTTCCAAGCAGCAATCATTTGCTTACTGTCTCAGGCTGGGTTCTCTAGAGAAGCAAAACCAATAAAAAGTATATCTATCCATCTATCTATCTAGAGATTTATACCAAGGAAATGGCTCATAGTTTTAGAGGCTGGAAAGACACAAATCCGTGGGTTAGGATAGAGGCTTCTCCTGATTCACGTAGCTGCAGGGGCTGGCAAACCCAAGATCGCCAGGTCAGAGAGCAAGGCTCTTGTTCACAGGCTGTAAAGATCGATGAATCCCAAGATTGGCAGGCAAACTGGCAGGTAAGCTGCTAGCTCAAGTCCCAAGATCCAGAGGTCAGACAAACAGGAGCCAGCTGTAGAATCCAGAGCCAGCAAAAGCCCATGAGCTTTGCCAGAATGTCCACTTACATTTGATGCAGGCCACATGCTCAAAGAAACTCCCTTTCAACTAATTAGCTAATCACAGCAGATTCCAACATGGAGGTGATCACATCATATCAAATCTCATCATGGAAGTGATCACAACATCATATGACTGTCAAACCACTGAGAATCAAGGCCCAGCCAAGTTGACACACAGCCTTAACCATCACACCGTGTTCAGTATTATTGCCATATATACATATTACATTGATTTTTATTTATCTAATACTTTCTTTAAATATACTTACTTTTAAAACCTTTCATTCATAATTAGCCTAAATCAAAGCAATTACACCCATTAAATCTTTAGTATGACTGGGTAGTTTATTTTTCTTTATTTGCATTTATTAAAAACATTATTATTAAGTAGAAAAATAAATTCTATATAACACCCCAAGTTGTAGCCAACACTATCAGGTAATCACTTACTAAATTTTGGAAAACACTGATACCATTAATAATCAACTGGAAAGAAACAAATGTAAGTCTGTTTATTCAAGTATCTGATATTTAGTGTTT
>NW_004444088.1:1316114-1320372 GCF_000243295.1 Trichechus manatus latirostris
CTATGGGGCTTCCATGACCTTTCCTTGTACAAGTTGTGCTAGTTTCCCCTGTATTGTGTACTGTCTCACCCTTCACCCAAGATACCACTTATCTATTGTCTATTTAGTATTTCCCCCCCACCCCTCCCATCCCTGGTAACCAACAAAGATTGTTACAAAAAAATTTGACATTTTTGTTTGGGGAGAGGGAAATGTCATAATTCTTCAGGATTGTTCTCTCTTAACATCCCTGGCTTCTAGGCACTAAATGCCAGAAGCACCTCACAGTTGTTACCAAATCTATTCCCTCAACATTTCTTAAACTCTTCCTATTAGATTTGGATGCCACCAGTCTCTGTATCATGGATATGTACGCACTTGTGAATTAAAAACAGATGATTGATTAATTCAATGTATTATTATAAGAAGTTTGATGGTTTGTAAAAATATTAGGAAAGGAAAAGAGGGTTTTGAAAGGGAAAAAAATGAGTAGGACTATATGGCAGGGCAGGGATATCTGTTTCATAATAAAGATTTTGAAGAGATTAGGAAATACGACACCAACTAAACTAGAGAATTAGGAATATATTCTTACACGTTTTAAGTCAGAAGGAATTGAGGCTTGGGCAAGAGGAACGGAGAGTGCCTTAGTTGGAGAAAAGAAAGTCAATGCCTTCCTAGATTCTGCCATGCTTTGACATGAGGTTATAAAGTAACCATGGGATAAACTGAAGCTAGTGACTGTCTGTCTTACGAAGATAGAATTACCCCAGGGGGCACTGATTGTTTCTCTTAGGCATGCTGAGCTCAGAAAGATAAATACATTTCACCCAAAGCATTTAGGCTATCAAGTAAAGTTACTCTGTTTTTGGAGTTACTCTCTGTTCTAGAAACAAGAGCCAGGAATCAGTAAAACCCGCAACTTGTTATTTCTGTGAATTCTAAAGTCTGCAAGAACGGATGTCCTACTACACTGTTATGCAATGGACCCATTTTTGTAAATATGTAATATTTTAAAGTAAACGGGGTAAGGGCACCTACAGGATCTGGAACATACCTGTCACTTCAAAGTCATCTGTTTGAAATTCTAATGATTTCCAGTGGTATTATTAATATTGATATAAAATATTTTGTATAAAATATATTAAGGAATACTGAAGCAGCTAGTGGAATATAGTATGTTCCTCTTCTATTTACCATCACTTGGATGACATTGAAATATAAATTTATCAAATACATAAAGTAATTGTATAAATAATTGAACTCTAAAATTTGCAAGTATCTACTTTGTTAAAAATCATTCCAGTATAAATGACAATAAATACATTGAGAAATCTTATTAAAACTTCTCGTTAGTCAAATATAATTTATAAGGGAACTTTTCAAGAAACCATTTTAAAAAATAAAAGTAGACACCTACACATATAAACATACATATAGACTAGAAGTTCAAAAACTGAAAAAGAAATCCTGACAAGAAAAATACATTTGCTGAGGAAGAAATAATTGGAAACAATTTTTATTGAATGTTACAAATTGTTAGGAACTGTGCTAGACATATTTACATAACGTCTTCTTTCGAACAACTCCATGAGGTGAAAATTATTATCTTCATGTTACATATTTTAATTGAGGCCCAAAGAGTTGAAGTCTTGCCTAAAGCGGATGATAAGGTGGACTTTCCCTTCTAGTCCACTCTAACCTTTGTATCTTCAATTACAGTTATTCCTCAGGGCCACAAATTAGATGCTGGACTAATTCAAAGTTCCTTCATACTACAAGCACAGAATATCATGACTTCCCAGTGCTTTTCTAACTAAATATAGAAATAGATTTTCAGTTTATTATACTTAAATTTGACTATAGTCAAGACAATTGCTACCGCATTTGCTTATGTGTATCTTATGTTATATAGGTTGAGGTTTATGTTGTTTAAAAAAATTAACTTTAACATTTTAAAAGAAGTCATGTTAAGTTAATACAGGATTGTGCAAAAATTGGCAGAAGCTGAAGGGGGAGAGTCAATTTGTAAGTTAAATAGGTTCTGCAGTACATTAAAGGATAAAGTATATTTGCTAAAAGCACCGTGTAGCTAGTTATTATAATGCTAGAGATAAAGTCTTCCCATTTGGATAAGAACAAACAAAACAAAAAGGCTCACATTACTAAGAAAAGAATCCTGAGCATTCAGCATATTATTTCATCTGAATTTTCTTTTAGAGAGGAATAGGAAAGAGAAAAACACTACAGGATGTTTTTCTTTCATTAGATCATGAAACTAGAGAGTAAAGTGCAGATTATATATTTAAACGAGAGACTGGCTTCACAGTAGTCAGCAGAAGAAGACTGACATATTTATAGTCGTGACAATATTCTCCTTGTTTAATAAATGATGTCAGTTAAATCAGTCATCTTCTGCCATTCTGTCTGCATTCTGGGTCTCATTTCTGTTCTCTGAGAGTGAAGAGTTAGATTTAATGATGTTTAAAGGGTCTTCCACCTGTATCGTCCTATCCTTCTACATTTGCAATTTTTACAAAATGGTTCTTAAGTAGATGACAAATAATCATATACCACCGTGCACTTGCAGTATTAAAAGTCATTCTGCTTTTGAGAACTGAATACAATAGAACACGAAAACACAGCTATTTACTAATTCTGGGTATTCTTATTTTTTGATGTTCGTTTTAGAAAGCTAGGTATATTAAACAAATAAACCCTAGTAATCATTCAAAGAGGGTAACTGTTTCATTACTAAAATGTGATTTTCAAAAATGAAACTGGCTTGTGCTATAAACAAAATGACTTTTTTTCCTAATGTGGAACTATATGAAGAAGTTGTTAAATGCATATATTTAAAACATTATTTATGGATTTTCTGTTTTTCCAATATATGCCTTTGTTATTTAGTCATGCAATTGAAACATTTTAAGAATGGAAAGATTGAAAGTTGAGACTTTCAATTTACTGAGGAATTGTGCATGATACCAGATGAATATCAAAATCTTTATTACCATACTGTCTTTCAAAACAAAGTAAAATCTAAAATACAAATATATGCTATGTGTTTCTTGCTATCCAATCAATTTGAACAAGTTTGCTTGGGCTTGAAATCAATTTATCTCACCCGTTCCTAGGTTCTTGTTCTCGTTTAAAGAAAAAAAAAAATTTACAGTGGACTGATTTGAATACATGTTGGAATCCCTTCTTAAACCTGGGTTGTGACTGTAAAACCCTCCCCTATATGATAGCCTATGCAAGTAGCTGTGCTGACTTCACGGTTCCATTATGAAAATAAGGTAATACATCTATTTATACCCCTCAGAATGTGACTGAAAAATGTAAAGAATTACAGCAGAGTGGAATTTGCCTGGAAAATTTGTTTTAAGATTTTATGTCTGGTTATCAAATGCCACCAACTAATTACATGCAGAAGAGAAGGAAAAACATCTCTCCCTTACACTGCATATAGCTTCACAAAATAGAGAACCAAAGCAGCTGTTTAGTTTTATGAACTATATTACTTCAGTTTAGTTAGATTTAAAATAAAAATGATTATTTTAAGCATGCATGTTTTAGGGAAAGGTTTGCATCAATCAGATTATTGTCTATTTTTGGTTTATGCAATTCTGCATATTGCTCATCAAACAATTATTCTGAGAATATATGATTTCTGGGATTTAATCATAAAGCAAATTTATTTTGATTTCCCATTTTTCTTTTTCATAGCTACAGTGGAGCTAATGTTTCCATTGCTGCTAGATAAAACCCAGACAGTCCTATTGTTTTGACTTCTCTTATCACACTTTGTTAGTACTGTGTTTACTTAGTTATTAGAATTCCCAATACCTTGTCAAAATCAAACTTTGAACTTGATTCTACCCCCATTAATGAACTGCACGCTCTTCTCAGTCACAGGGCCTGCTGCCTGAGTGACCTGAACTGCACCTGCTGAGGATTGTTCTGGTTGTACTCTACCTGGTTGTGTGATATCCAAGCCTAGTTCTTTGGCCTTCTTGTATATCTTTAAGTTACAGTGTATATTTTAACAATCCTCTTTACGTTCAAACTTGAAAGCATGGGTTTCAGTGTATAAAGGTATCAGTATTAACAACTGTCATGGTTTGAATTATGTCCCCCCAAAAATGTGTGTATCAGTTTGATGAGGCCATGATTCCTGGTGCTGTGTGATTTTCCTGTATGTTGTAAACCTGCCTCTATGATGTTAATGAGGGAGGATGGGTGGCCGTTGTGTTAGTAAGGCAGGACCTGATCTACA
>NW_004444088.1:1321873-1329305 GCF_000243295.1 Trichechus manatus latirostris
AGGAGCAGAGCGCGTCCTTTGGACTGGGGTCGCTGCGCTGAGAAGCTCCTAGTCCAGGGAAACACTGATGAGAAGGCCGACAGAGAGAGAAAGACTTCCCCTGGAGCTGACACCCTGAATTTGGACTTTTAGCCTACTTTGATTGTGAGGAAATAAACTTCTCTTCGTTAAAGCCATCCACTTGTGGTATTTCTGTGATGGCGGCACTAGATAACTAAGACAACAATTTACTTTCAACATACACTCCTTTGACTTTATTGCACAGCATAAGGCTGTCCATTTTAACTCCCTCAGAAATATTAAAATTTCTATTTAAAAAATATGATATCCTGAATTTTCTTTCCTCTGGCCACATACAAATAAAAATATGTATCAGAATATAATGTCTACATTTTAATGAAGGCAAAAATATTGAGCATTGCATAGTGAAAATCCAGACTTTTATGGAAAAATGCATTTACAATAGTTGTCTCTCCTTTGTATTTTAATTGGGTTTTTTGAACCCCACACATTACTATTAACAGTTTTTTATTGCATATACATTTTTTCAGAGATGCCGAAGGTATCTTATTGTAACCGACACTATTGACACCAAAGACAGGCTATTTAAATTGGTTCTGGGCAAATCACCAGCTAGAAGTCACCATTAAAAGTCCTTGTTATTAATGATACTTTGTTCTAGAGCTGCAAGCTGTAAAGAGAGGCATCTTTCAATATAGATTTTTGGTTCGGGTCATTCGTCCCTGTTTGTTTTCTAGTTGCGTAAACTGGTAAGAGGATATGGAAAAGAAAGGGCATTTAAAACAGAAATAAGTGTTTCTATCCAACTATGTCTGACTTTTTAAAACCACATGCTTGGGCAGCCATTTGTTACATTTTAATCTTTTATACGTTACTCCTTCATTTAGACACTGATGAGTGAGTTCAAAATGGAAAAGTTAGTGGCTAGCTGAAGGACTAACACGGAACTAATAAAAATGATATACATTTTGCCTTATAAATAGTTGGGGACAGGCTCTAACATATGAAGGAGTCACTTTGATGCACCTATTTGATGGGAACATCTTAAGGTGCCCATTGTGAGGAGAAGACATTTCATCACGCCTGGAAATATAAAATAGTAACTCTCTTATCTACTTTCATTTTCATCTTGTATGTCAAACATCGCTCCAAACCTTAAGGTAAGGATCTGCCTTGGAGTAGAGGTGGTGATGAAATGATGTGCCGAATACTCTGTGAGTGAGGAATGGGGTGGGAATTCAGCATATCTGAAAGGCAAATATTGAGGATCTATATGGCCACCACCAGTCGGGGCTGACTCCATGGCCTACAACGTGAGCATATACATGTATGTATATGTATATGCATGTAAGTGTATGTATGTAATGAGGAGCCCTGGTAGGGCAGTGGCTAAAGCGCTAGGCTGCTAACTGGAAGGCTGGTGGTTCTAACCCACCAGCCGCTCCATGGGAGAAAGATGTGGCAGTCTGCTTCCATAAAGATTTCCGGCCTTGGAAACCCTATGGGGCAGTTCTATTTTGTCCTAAAGGGTCGCTGTGAGTCTGAATGAACTCCACGACAGGGTTTATTTTTTTGGTATACCTATGTTAGTATATATATATTATATATTGACAGTCGTCCTTTGTTATCTGTGGGGAACTGGTTCCAGGACCCTCCCCCCACCCCCATACCAAAATCCGAAGATGCTCAAGTTCCTTATGTAAAATGGTGTTGGCATGGCATTTCCATTTAACCTACGCACATCCATACTTTGTCATCTCTAGATTACTTATAACACCTAATACACTATAAATGCTGTGTAAATAGTTATTTCATCACAACTGAAGACTTGCTCTGGAAGGCTGCCTTTCTCTTCTCTGAGTTTCTTGAGCTCTTCTGGGAATGTTGATGCTACCTGGGCATCAGCTGATGCTGATTCACCTGTGATCTTGAAGTTCTTGAGGCTGTACCGCTTTACAGAGCTAGCCAGCCATCCCTTACTGGCCTTAAACTCCTTCCTCTGGCTCTGCTCGACTCCCTCACCCTTAGCTTTTGAGGGATTGCTCTGACCACTTCATTGTTTTTAGAAATTACTTTTTCACATGCTAAATAACAGTAACATTCTCTTTTCCACCGGCAAATCTAGAAGCGGGATGGCTACTTTTGTTGTAAATGGCCAAATTATATTAATCTTACTGGTGGGTAAATAAAATACAGATACAAGAGACGATAGGGAAGACACCTGTGTCGTAACGTGATCTCTTATCGTCATCTTCACACTGTAGAGCCGGCCGTAAAATATTCTCTAAGATTTCACTTGTACTCGGTGTTAAGGGGATATATGCTATATATGTGCTATCTATGCTACAATGGGCTCAAGCATAACGATTGTGGGGATGGCGCAGGACGGGGCAGTGTTTAGTTCTGTTGTACACAGGGTTATGGAGTCGGAACCAACTCGATGACACCTAACAACAACGTGCTAAATATATATATACACACACACGTACATATATTTTAATAGTTGTTTCAGAGAATAAGTATTATAGCATTGGAAGCTAATTCAGTTCTAAATAAACTATGTATATTTTTTCTTTTCTGCTTTTGTAAGTGTAAACAGATAATGGGAAATTCTGTTAAAGATCTCTTCCTGGACAGGGAGATTATCAAGTGGTACTTGTGTTACTGCAAAAGTAGAAACTTTTAAAAACAAAATTACTAAATTCTTCAAAGTGAATTCAAAGACTGCTTATTTATTGGATTGGCCTGGGGGGGTGGTGGGACAATAATAACAAAAAGTGAATGATGGTGTCTCAGTCATCTAGTGCTGCTATAACAGAAATACCACAAGTGGATGGCTTTAACAAACAGACATTTATTTCTTCACAGTAAAGTAGGCTAAAAGTCCAAATTTAGGGTGTCAGCTCCACGGGAAGGCTTTCTCTCTCTGTTGGCCTTCTCATAGTGTTCCCCCAGACTAGGAGCTTTTCCGCATAGGGACCCCGGGTCCAAAGGACGTGCTCTGCTCCTCCTGTCTCTGCTTACTTCTCTCTTTTATATCTCAAGAGATTGCCTTAGGACACAATCCAATCTTGTAGATTGAGTCCTGCCTTACCAACACAACTGCTGTCCATCCTCCCTCATTAATATCATAGAGACAGGATTTACAACATATAAGAAAATCACACAATACCGGGGAATCATGGCTCAGCCAAACTGATACACACATTTTTTTAGGGGACATAACTCAATCCATGACAGATGGTTTTGTTATCTTGTCCATCGTGGCATATAACAGTAGGGGAGGACTGTTATGGAGGAAGACTGGGAACTAGGAGATTGTTGTCTTTCTACTCTATCCATAGGGGAAAACAGTTATTCAACTTGTTTTCTTCCCCAAACTCACCTTAAACCTATGCAGTTGAGTTGATTCCAACTCATGGTGACTCTTTTTGTTACTGAGTAGAACTGCTCCGTAGAGCTTTCTTGGCTCAAATCTTTATGAAAGCTAATTTCATTCATTCAGGCCCTATGCTAGATATCAGGGAAAAAACAGTGGAAAGAATATACTAAGCCTTGTGGAGGAGTGGAGACAGTGAACCAACACATAAAGATACACTAACAAACTTGGCATGATAAAGAATAGCAAGGAGGTGAGTGAGGTTTAGAGAGAGTGATGGAGGACATAGCGGTAAGAGATAAAGCTCTTGGTGGTATCAGAGGGGCAGATCACACAAGGTCTTTTTGTTGTTGTTGTTAGGTGCCCTCGAGTCGGTTCCGACTCATAGTGATCCTATGTGCAACAGAATGAAACACTGCCCAGTCCTGCGCTATCCTCACAATCATTGTTATGCTTGAGCCCATTGTTGCAGCCATGGTGTCAATCCATCTCGTTGGGGGTCTTCCTCTTCTCTGCTGACCCTTATTTTACCAAGCATGATGTCATTCTCCAGGGACTGGTCCTCCTGATAACATGTCCAAAGTATGTTAGACAAAGTCTCGCCATCCTTCCTTCTGAAGAGCATTCTAGCTGTACTTCTTCCAAGACAGATTTGTTCATTCTGGCAGTCCATGGTATATTCAATATTCTTCGCCAACACCATAATTCAAAGGCATCAACTCTTCTTTAGTCTTCCTTATTCATTGTCCAGCATTTACATGCATATGAGGTGACTGAAAACACCATGGCTTGGGTCAGGGGCACATTAGTCCTTAAAGTGACATCTTTGCTTTTTAACATTTTAGAGTTCTTTTGCAGCAAATTTGCCCAATGCAATGTGTTGTTTGATTTCTTGGCTGCTGCTTCCATGGATGTTGATTGTGGATCCAAGCAAAATGAAATCCTTGACAACTTCAGTATTTTCTCCGTTTATCATGGCGTTGCTCTTTGGTCTAGTTGTGAGGATTTTTGTTTTCTTTGTGTTGAGGTGTAATCCCTACTGAAGGCTGTGATCTTTGCTCTTCATCAGTAAGTCCTTCAAGATGTCTTCACTTTCAGCAAGCAAAGTTGTGTCATCTGCATATTGCAGATTGTACTCCAATCCTGATGCTGAGTTCTTCTTCATATAGCCCAGTTTCTTGGAGTATTTGCTCAGCATACAGATTGAGTACGTATGGTGAAAGGATACAACCCCGACACACACTTTTCTTGACTTTATACTATGCAGTATTTCCTTGTTCTTTTTGAACAACTGCCTCTTGGTCTAAAACAGGTTCCTCATGAGCACAATTATGTGTTCTGGATTTCCCATTCTTCACAGGGTTATCTATAATTTGTTATGATCCACACAGTAGAATGTCTTTGCATAGTCAATAAAACAAAGGTAAACATCTTTCTGGTATTCTATGCTTTCAGCCAGGATCCAGCTGACATCAGCAATGATAACCCTGTTCCACATCCTCTTCTGAATCCAGCTTGAATTTCTGGTAGTTCCCTGTCAATGCACTGCTGCAACCTCTTTTGAATGATCTTCAGGCAAATTTTACTTACGTGTGATATTAATGATATTGTTTGATAATTTCTGCATTCTGTTGGATTGCTGATTTTTTGAGCAAATTGATGACTTGGGATTTACTACTGACTTTATCAATGTAGAAGTTATTAGTGACCTTGAGCAGAGCAGTTTCACTTTAGTGGTGGGAAGAAGGCCTGACTGAAGGGTGTTCCAAAGAGACAGAGGAAAGTGAATCAAGACAGTGGCTACAGACAATGTTTTAAAAGAAATTTACTACAATAGGGAGATAATAATGGGGCAGCCGCCAGACGGAACAATGAAAGTTTATGCTTGAGAGGGTAGATATTATAGTATGTATGAACACTCTCAAAAGTAATTAAGTAGAGAGTGAATAATCGAAGACAGAGGAGAGGGACCAATTTCAGGAGTAATGTTGAATAGACAGAAGAGTATGTATCCAATATCTTTCTGTAAGGATAGATGTCATAAAGGACGATAGACAGTTTATTCACTATAGTGGGAAGAAGGCAGGACATCTGAGTATAGATGCAGGTAGGCTGATTATCTTGGTTCTGAAAAATAATGAACAGTATTCTAATTTAAACCACCTTTTGTTCTTATTTTGTTACTTGCAGATGAAATAATCTTAACTAACATACACCTCAAGGTCAGGGATTATTTCACGGCTTTCTTGGGTTCTCAAAGTTTTGCTCAAAGATTTCCATCTAATCAGCTCTCAGTAAATATATGGTGCATGAACGCAAAAATGCATGAAAAAATGACATTACAATGAATGGAAATTTGATATGCTTAAATGAGGCTTAATTTTTTTAAAAAGAGACAATCTAGTTCTGAGCAAGGGAAGTTTCATAAACTAAAGAAAACTGAAGCAGTCTAACTGTAATTGGTCACTTTATATGATGACCAAGCGGCAATGTAGGCTTTCACCTGAGACTATTAGATATTGATGATGATAATGACAATGATAAAATGGTAGAAAAAAGTTAATGGTGTTGAAAATGATGATGAAGATGATGATGATGTTAGTTAAAACTAGCTTTTATTGGTTAAAGCACTCTGCTAGATGCTTTCCATTCAATCTTCGAATCTCAACCACCACGTTATTATGATACAATAACATTATCTTCATTCTACAAATTATAATAATAACTGAACGATAAATGAGACAATCTTCTCAGGATCTCACAGCAGTAAGTTACTAAGACAGTAAACACACTGGGGAGTCTCTTTCACCAAAATCACTTCTCTTAATCGCTATTCAATTATCTCGATTAGAATGTTTATTTTCTAATAGGCATTTGACAAAACCAGCCATTAAAAAATATTTTGATAAATTTAAGGCGACTTTTCTTCAATTCCAAATTTTCGTCTAGGTGTGAAGGGGAATAGTCTTGGGATTCCTTTCAGAAACAGAACCATTTTAACTCAACCAACTTGTAATTGGGTTTATTTTTTCGCTAAGAAATAACTTCATTTAAAAAAAAAATTTGATCATGCAAATCATCAATTATTTCCATTCTGACCATCAGAATCTAATTCTCTGCATTCTAGAAAACAGGTATTATAGGGCCAAGGTAGGAAAAGGGAGGAATTCACAGTAGTTACCCTAAAATTTTCATTACATGTATATAAATGTTAGTATTTGTGTTTGTATATGTGTGTGTGCACGTGTGTATGTGCAGCTTAGGCCAATAAATAGTTGAGTTGTTTTAATGAAAGAAATGTATGTAATTGTTGCTTTATTGTTTAGTTTTAGGGAAACCTCAGCTATGTTGATATATACTGTTTATTTTTTTAATGTTAATATGACTTCATCCTGTGCCACCAGGGCTCCTTTTTAATGTAAAACCTTCTGTAAACATTGTCAAATTGTAGAACAAGTAGAAAATTTGTAAAAATCATCAGGCAAGATGCCTGACTAGAGTCTGGCATTTCATATTGCAAAAATTGTTATCTGATTCTTACTAGCTTCCCTTATCTCTCACCAGTGTGAGAGTGGCACTGATTGTCATTGTCATTGGCAGACCATAAGGACTGTCCAGTTTCAGAGACTGGACATGACATTTAGACTCCCCTTTCCAGTTAGATCACCTTCCCAGAAAAAAGGACTTATAGCAAATGATTGGGAGTTACCTAGTAGGCAATTTTCAATAACATTTTTCTGTATGGATTCAACTTCACACCTAGGTGAAAATTTGGAATTGAAGAA
Source organism: Trichechus manatus latirostris (assembly GCF_000243295.1). Lineage (NCBI taxonomy): Eukaryota > Metazoa > Chordata > Mammalia > Sirenia > Trichechidae > Trichechus > Trichechus manatus. The sequence continues at coordinate 1,329,059 of NW_004444088.1, forward strand.
AAGTCGCCTTAAATTTATCAAAATATTTTTTAATGGCTGGTTTTGTCAAATGCCTATTAGAAAATAAACATTCTAATCGAGATAATTGAATAGCGATTAAGAGAAGTGATTTTGGTGAAAGAGAATCCCCAGTGTGTTTACTGTCTTAGTAACTTACTGCTGTGAGATCCTGAGAAGATTGTCTCATTTATCATTCAGTTATTATTATAATTTGTAGAATGAAGATAATGTTATTGTATCATAATAA
>NW_004444088.1:1329405-1374331 GCF_000243295.1 Trichechus manatus latirostris
GATAAATGAGACAATCTTCTCAGGATCTCACAGCAGTAAGTTACTAAGACAGTAAACACACTGGGGATTCTCTTTCACCAAAATCACTTCTCTTAATCGCTATTCAATTATCTCGATTAGAATGTTTATTTTCTAATAGGCATTTGACAAAACCAGCCATTAAAAAATATTTTGATAAATTTAAGGCGACTTTTCTTCAATTCCAAATTTTCGTCTAGGTGTGAAGGGGAATAGTCTTGGGATTCCTTTCAGAAACAGAACCATTTTAACTCAACCAACTTGTAATTGGGTTTATTTTTTCGCTAAGAAATAACTTCATTTAAAAAAAAAATTTGATCATGCAAATCATCAATTATTTCCATTCTGACCATCAGAATCTAATTCTCTGCATTCTAGAAAACAGGTATTATAGGGCCAAGGTAGGAAAAGGGAGGAATTCACAGTAGTTACCCTAAAATTTTCATTACATGTATATAAATGTTAGTATTTGTGTTTGTATATGTGTGTGTGCACGTGTGTATGTGCAGCTTAGGCCAATAAATAGTTGAGTTGTTTTAATGAAAGAAATGTATGTAATTGTTGCTTTATTGTTTAGTTTTAGGGAAACCTCAGCTATGTTGATATATACTGTTTATTTTTTTAATGTTAATATGACTTCATCCTGTGCCACCAGGGCTCCTTTTTAATGTAAAACCTTCTGTAAACATTGTCAAATTGTAGAACAAGTAGAAAATTTGTAAAAATCATCAGGCAAGATGCCTGACTAGAGTCTGGCATTTCATATTGCAAAAATTGTTATCTGATTCTTACTAGCTTCCCTTATCTCTCACCAGTGTGAGAGTGGCACTGATTGTCATTGTCATTGGCAGACCATAAGGACTGTCCAGTTTCAGAGACTGGACATGACATTTAGACTCCCCTTTCCAGTTAGATCACCTTCCCAGAAAAAAGGACTTATAGCAAATGATTGGGAGTTACCTAGTAGGCAATTTTCAATAACATTTTTCTGTATGGATTCAACTTCACACCTAGGTGAAAATTTGGAATTGAAGAAAAGTCGCCTTAAATTTATCAAAATATTTTTTAATGGCTGGTTTTGTCAAATGCCTATTAGAAAATAAACATTCTAATCGAGATAATTGAATAGCGATTAAGAGAAGTGATTTTGGTGAAAGAGACTCCCCAGTGTGTTTACTGTCTTAGTAACTTACTGCTGTGAGATCCTGAGAAGATTGTCTCATTTATCATTCAGTTATTATTATAATTTGTAGAATGAAGATAATGTTATTGTATCATAATAAATAATGTGGTGGTTGAGATTTGAATATTGAATGTAAGCGTCTAGCAGAGTGCTTTAACCAATAAAAGCTAGTTTTAACTAACATCATCATCATCTTCATCATCATTTTTATCTATCATCAGTAACATGCTTAGGCTTAAATAAATAGAAAACAATTTATATTTCTAAGTTATAGTAACAACTCCCTCCTTGATAGAGTGTAGACTCAAAAGGAAATGCGGGATTCACCATGCTCAAGTGGAACCCATTGTACTCAAAAGGTCTCTTAAAACATATTTGTACTATCTGGAATACAAGCCATATTTGCATTCCTGATTTTATTTCTCTGATGTAAGTTTAATATTTCTTTGTGTATGCATTTTTGCCAAGTGCAAATTGGAAAGAACAACTTAGGACATGCGAAACTACCAAAGATTTTTGAATGCATTTCAGCATTGTGAAAATTAGAGTTTTCCGATTTAAAAAGACCTAACTTTTAACTTTCAGAGAGTACTTACACTAGGACTACTCATACACCGAAACTTAATGTATCTTGCCTTTTACTTTTCAGTAAGAGTGAAGAGTCAAGTCCAGTTTTTTATACTTTCCTTTAGACTTGAAAATATATTTTTAAAGCCATATTTATTACTATTTCTGAGTCATTCCAATTCAGAAAGTCATGAGAGAGCAATTGCCCGAATTTTAATACCATAATTTATATGACCAAAGAAGAGCAAATATTCATAACAGAACAAAATAAAGAACATACCACTATCTATGGATTGCTTTAACTTAGCAAACAAAAGTTTTGAAAAGTTATTAATGCTGCTTAACCTTGTGTTAGCTACCTTTCTATTTGCTTTCTTATAGTCTTTACTTACCGTTTACGGAGAGTTTGGGATGGAGAACTGATCCTCTTTCTTTTTCCTAATCATTTACAGGTTGAATCCTTTTACCACCAATGGCCTCCAATTAGATGCTGTCAGTGCTTGTTAGAGATGATGGAGAGGCCTGCTTTAAGAATAGATCTTGTTGAAATTTAAAAAGGAATTTTTAGCTGACGATCTTAGGAATTCTTTGCCTATCATTTACAGAATTGGGAGAGCAAGAGTGGAAAGAGATAGAGCATCTTGAAGCATGTCTAGATACGTTCCTTCCCTTTACTCCCAGGAGCCATGATGGCGTGTCCCACAGAGAGGAACCCTTCCCTTCACTCCCAGGAGCCATGATGGCGTGTCCCACAGAGAGGAACCCTAGACCTAAGGCAGGGCTCCCAAATGAATACCCCGTGCTTTCTCCAGACGGCTCACTCCCTCGTTCCTCCTCCTTGACTCCTCTGCCGTTGTTATTCTTGAGATTTTAATCTGCTTGGCCTTCATCTACACGAATAACCACCCTTCAGTACTTCCTACTGGTATCTCAGTTTCAGACTGCACTTCTCTGCCCAGCTACTGCTGCTCCATAATTTGCAGAGGTAAAGCTTTGTGTCATTGTTTAGTCCCTGGGGTGGGGTCAGAGAAGGGAAGTGAAGCTCTGATATGCATCACATCTTTATTTTTGCTTATGTATGTCTAAAAATATTCATCTACTTTTTGATGTGAAAGAAAATCTCATCAACCAAATAAATCTGAAAAGACGTTATGCTCCACATTGCTGCAATTTGTCTTCCTTTTTGTAGATCAGAGACAAATAGTCTCATTATGACTTAGTAATTTCCTTTAAATTTTAAATTTCATTTAGCTATTATAATGGAAACTGGTTCATACAAAAGATGTACCTGTACTTTAAAAAAACTGTAACAAAAATTTTTTGACATATAACATAAATCCAAGAGTGTATGAACCATAAATTTATAGCTTCATGAATTATTAAAAATTAGAAAGAGAATCTTAATGTAATCACTATCCACATTGACATAGAATGCTGCCAACATCCCCAACTGCCAGAAAACCCTTTGTAATCCCCAACTCCTTTCACCTTTTCCACAATCCAGATTGTCTGTTTTTAATCACACCTGTACATTCTTTATTCTTTTACCACCTAATTCTACAGTTTGCACTCAGCTACTAAGTGAAAGTTTGGCTATGCAAACCCATTCAGCAGTGCCACAGAAGAAAGCCCTGACGACCTGCTTCCATAAAGATTACAGTCAAGAAAACCCTATGGAGAAGTTTACTCTGTAAGAGCCAGGGGCTGACTCAACAGCAGCTAACGACAACATTCTGATACTCACGTCGTGAGGGCTCAGTTCTCAAACTGGTCATTCTCCTTTTTCCCACATGAAGGGTAGCACTGTTCGCTATATATAAGTGCCTTTTTTACTTTTTGCTTGTTTTCTGGTTCAGACATGAGTTTTCTAACACCCTCTGTATTTTGTCTGGAGGAGCCTTCCACGGTCTGTGATACAGTATCAGGAAGTTCTGGGTCGACCAGATACATCTGTTGTTCAATCACATCATGCCCACCTTTACCTGCTTAATTGGATAATCTTACCAAGAAAATAGCTCCCATAAGATTATCATCTAACCCAGAACTGAGTTCAGTCTTTTGTTGTCTTACCTCACCTCTCTTTAATGCATCTTATCTTGGTGCGGCTTTCCTTAGACTGCTAATTCTGTGCATTTCTCAGACCCGCTCCCATAGGACACAGAAAATTCACATGTCTCCTACCATGGGACATTTTGCACCTTCCTTAGGCAATGTCTTCTGCTGAAGTCCACTAGTTTGCTTAAGAAGTGAGCTAGCCAGTTCAGCTTCTAGAAATGGACACTCACCTGTGTAAAGAGACTCAGTTCAGCTCTGTACCAAGTGAGTGAAGCTTATTTGGTTCCCCAAATTCTACTCTTTATTTCTCAGGTTTTTCTAATGTTTTTTTTTTTTTTTTTTTTTTTTAAATCGAGTGAATCTAATGCTTATGATTTTGGGGAATGAGGAAAAAAAAGTACCACTCTTCTCCCATTCAGAAATAAAATAATTAGGAAATAAACTAGAAGTGCCCATACATGGAGAAGCAAGTTATCGACTTTATTACTGATACAAGCTTGGTTGGATAACATAGCTTAGTGTGAGAGAGAAAATGGGTTTGCTAATTTCCCACCCTAAGCACAGACGTGTGAACCAGCCCACCTAATGTTTACTTCTGAGAACAGGCACTCTTGGTAGACTTTTGACTCCAGTGGCCTAGGCAGAAAAAGAAAGTAAACCCTATGTCCACATCCTTGCACCTTCTCTCCACCATGTATTAGCCTTGTCCAATCAAGAAACGCAAATCATGGGCCATCACCTAACTACCAGATTAGCCACTTTCCTTTCATAAGGAGGAGTAAGGAGTGGGGCAAGTGGCCAGATATGCTTGGAGAAAATCTTTTCTCACCTACACCAACACAAATGAAATGGTATTTTCCTATCATACTTAAGTACACCATTAGTGATGGACTTTATCTCTGTGTATATTAGTAGATATCCTTGTGAAGGTCTCTTGATGGTAAATTCTCTTATTATTTGTCTGTAAATAAATGTCTTTATTTCAAACTTAAAAAATACGTTATTTTAAATTCTGTATGCATCTTTAAATAAATGAGTACATTTTCTCCATAGCAAAATACTATTTTACAACTAACAAAAGTAAAAAAAATTTTTTTTCTTGATGTCAACTAATAATTATTTTGTATTCAAACGTTCTCAGTTGTCCTGAATATCTCCTTTATGGCTGGTTTGTGCAAATCAGAATGGACCCAGGATCATACAATGCATGCAGTCGTTATATACCTTAAGAGTCTTTTAACTTCAAAGGTTTTTTTTTTTTTTTCTATGGCACTGCCTTATTGAAGGAGCAGTGGTGGCACAGCGGTTAAGAGCTTGTCTACTAACCAAAATGTCAGCAGTTCAAATCCACCAGTTGCTCCTTGGAAACCCTATGGAGCAATTCTACTTTGTCCTGTAGGGTCGCTATGAATCTGGATCGACTCAACAGCAATGGGTTTTGGGCTTGTTGAAGACACTATGGTTATTCTGGATCTTTCTGATTGCATCCTGGTGTATTACTGTTTTTCTGTACATTGGTGGATAGTAAAGGCTTGTTACATTTAAGTCAGGGTACCTCATACATGACATTGTGTACTTTATCATTCTTCATTTCAGAAGAGACATAATACTAATAGCCCTGCCAGTACTGCCGCGAAGATCCGCCGTGGATTAGTGTGCCGTCAGCCCACTCCTTCCATTGTGCACTGATGTTTTTCCCTTAAACTCGTTCTTGAAAGATAGTGTTCATTTAGTACAGAATTCTGGATAGACTGCTATTTCCTCTCCACTTTTGAAGATAATATTCAACTCTCTTTGGGTATTTATTGTTCTGCAATCTGATGTTCCTCCTCTGTGAGTTATTTGTCTGTGCTCTCTGGATGCTTTTAAGATCTTCACTGTGTCTGGTGTTCTGCACTTTGACTGTGATATCTGGGGATAAGAATTTCTTTTTATTTATCACGCTTGAGATTTGTCGTGCTGTCTGAATCTGAGGATTGTATTTTCATTCATTCTAGAAAATTCTCAGCTATTATCACTTTGATTATTTTCTCTTCCATTTTTCATTTTCTCAGTCTGCAGTCCTATGGAGGCAAGATCTTCTTTCTTTACAGTCTTTGTCTTTTACCAACCTTTTACTTTTCCCATCTGTTTGTGCCATACATCTTCTGATCTGTTTTTTGGTTCTATGATTGTCTCTTTAGGTGTATTGATCAGCTGTTTAACCAGTTTTCCAAGTTTCCAGTGTCATAAATCCTATTATTTTATATCTTGTTTGGTTCTTTCTCCCACTTTCAAGGTCTTTGCGTTTAGTATTTTCTCTCCCTGGAAAGTTTTTCTCCTAGACATCTATAAAGCCAGTATTTGCTTAAAATTCACATGCTCATTGAAGCCTTTTCTGACCACCCCAACTAAAAATCCCAGACAACCTTCCTCCCACATTTCATATGCTCCTACTCTGTCTCTACTTTCTCCTTAGCATTTATCATTGCATAAAATATTATATATAAAGAAACCCCAAAACCTGTTGTCATCCAGTCGATTCTGACTCATAGTGACCCAATATGTGACGGGGTAGAACTGCTTCAAAGGGTTTTCTTGGCTGTAATCTTTATGGAAGTGGATTGCCAGAACTTTCTTCCATGGCACCACTGAGTGGTTTTGAACCGCCATCTTTTAGGTTAGTAGTTGTCATGGATTGAATTATGTCCCCCTCAAAATGTGTGTATCAGTTTGGCTGGGCTATGATTCCCAATATTGGGTCCTCCATTTTGTGATTGTAATTTTATGTTAAATGCGGTGAGAGTGGGATTGAAACACCCTTACTAAGGTCACATCTCTGATCCAATGTAAAGGGAGTTTTCCTGGGGTGTGGCCTGCACCACCTTTTATCTTACAAGAGATAAAAGGAAAGGGAATCAAGCAGAGAGTTAGGGACCTTATACCACCAAGAAAGTAGCGCCGGGAGCAGAGTGCATCCTTTGGACCCGGGGTTCCTGTGTGGAGAATCTCCTCGTCCAGGGGAAGATTGATGAAAAGGACCTTCCTCCAGAGCCGACAGAGAGAGAAAGCCTTCCCCTGGAGCTGATGCCCTGAATTTGGACTTGTAGGCTTCTAGACTGTGAGGTAATAAACTTCTCTTTGTTAAAGCGATCTACTTGTGGTGTTTCTGTTACATCAGCACTAGATGACTAAGACAGTAGTCAAGGGCAAACTGTTTGCAATATCCGGGGACCCTAGAACACTATATACTTATCTAATATCTTGGTTATTGCCCATCTTTAGCACTTGAATATAGTTTCCCCAAAGGCATGGATTTTTGTCTGTTTAGTTCACTGCTGCAACCCCATCTGCAGGAACCATGAGTAGCACGTTACAGGTACTCAATAAAGGTGGGCCGTATGAATAAACGAGAACATAAACAGATCCATTGTAAAACTCCACTGAAGTGCATTTTCTTCCCACAGGACTTCATTTTCTGTGCATCTTTAGACTAATCCTTCTTTCACATTACAGAATCCTTTGATATGTTCAGGCTCCTGTATTTTTGTCATTGTACCTTGCTGATTCCTGTCACTGTTCTTGTCTGTGGATGGACAGCTTTGTGCTTCTGTCTATAGCGCCATGTTGGGTACACCCTCAATGTCAAGATTTCTTAATAAGCAAATTTTGAAGGTCACCTGTGCCCTGTTTTTGTGGACAGAAACTTAGCTTCACAACAAATGATTTTATATTTGTTACTAAACAACATCTTATTTTAGCAAATGTGAATTATATTTAGCAAAACCAAACACATAGACTTAATAACAGCCCATTTCATTCTGAGACTAGCATGCTGATTTTTGCTAGAGCCATTCCTAAGTTATCTGAAGAACATTTCAGTTATTTTTCAGTACTAAGCAGAGAATATTTGAGTACGATGTCATCTTAATTTAAATACAGGTGAAATATAACAACTAAAATGCTGAGTTATTTAATATGTACTCTTTCAGGCTTCCAAACATTAAAAACTGAAACCCGTTGCCATTGAGTTGATTCCAATGCATGGCGACCCCATATCTTACAGAATAGAACTGAGCGCCATAGGCTTTTCTTGGCTGTGATATTTACAGATGCAGATCTCCAGGCCTTTCTTCTATGACGTTATTGGATGGGTTCCAAACATCAGTCTTTTGGGTAGTAGTAGATTGCAAACCCTTTCTGCACCACCCAAGGACCCTTTTGCAAACGTTAGTTAACATTTCAAATGTATTTATGAGTCTAAGTGTTCTCAATTTCAGACTATCCTGAATAATAGAATATGGCCATGTTTTTAAGAAATGAGTGCTGGTGGTGCAGTGGTTAAACTGCTTGATTGCTAACTGAAAGATTGGTGGTTCAAACCCACCAATAGCTCCATGGGAGAAAGATGTATCAGTTTGTTTCCATAAAGATTACAGCCTTGGAAACCTTATGGGGCAGTTCTACTTTGTCCTATAGGGTCGCAATCAGTGGGAATAGACTCGGTGCCAAAGGGTTTGGTTTGGTTATTGGTTTATGTTTTCAAGAAATCAAATATATATATTTATTTCCCCAATTCAAAAAAAGTAATTTTATCTTTTAGTCAGCTTTATAAAAATCTGAACTGGCTACTTTTATGTAGATGGACATAACCTAATAGAATAAAACAGCAACCTGGAACAAGTAATATAAATCATATTACAGAGCTTCATGAGTCCAGTTTCAGTTTTTCTGGAAATTGCCACTAAAACTGTAGATTTGTCAATATCATCGTCCCATAACAAGACAGAGAAGTGTTTGCAAGCATCGGATGCGGTGAGTTTGAGGCTTATTTCTGTAGGCTATTTGCCCATATTGCTTTCTGGTATAAAAATACGTGTACAAAGGATGATGAAATGAAAATTTCTCAGCAGTTGAAAGAAATTGATGTAAATTCCTTGTGAAAGGCTATAGGAACCCATGAATAGGTATGTAAAAATATTATCTAAATTATTTCGTGACTGTTACCCTAAATCCAGTACACCTTAGTTTAAGACCCGGCATGAGTCTCTCTGAAATGTGAAATATAGCTTTATGACTTCACTCTCTCTTCCTTGATTTGTAAAATTATTGTTGTTGTTGTATTCTGCCGAGTTGATCCCAACTCCTAGCCACCCCGTGTAACAGAGTAGAAATGCCTCATAGGGTTTTCTTGGCTGTAGACTTCATGGAGCAGATCACAGATCTTTCTCCCACGAAGCCCCTGGGTAGGTTCAAACCACAAACCCTTTGGTTAGCAGCCTAGTGCTTAACTGTTGCGCCACCAGGGCTCCTGTAAAAATATTAGAGACTATTTATTGCATATTTAAATTATGCCAGGCATAATTTAAATACCTCTATTTTATTAATTGATTTAATCTTATTAAAAAAAGATGAAACGTACTAATATGCACCTTTTTTAAGTGATAAAATACAGTTCAGTATACCTGTTATACTGTATGTGATATACAATAGTGCATAAAAGCTCATAACCATAAATAGTATAGCTAAGGCTGAAACCCACATTGTCGGACACCACAAGCCTTGGGATTATGTTTAATCAGAGACTGATATCCGTGTGCCTCCAGGATACTCTACAGTTTTACTGTCATTGTTAACAGTAGTGGTGAAAGGAGATGCAGCATTGTGAGTTGGGGAGAAAAGGGAGCTGCTTACTTCTGAAGTGGGTTTGGGTTTGTGATGAAAAAAGAAAGTATTCACTTCATCAGCTGGTATAAGAAGAGTTTAGACGTTATTTTAGTTGCTTAAAATATGCCATGTCATTTAATCTTCTAGAAAATCAGATTAGGTAGGTATTCACATTTCTGTTTTAACTTGAAGACGTTAAGGCTCAGAGATGTAACCTGAAGTCGGATACCTAATCTGAGACTTTAGGCCCTGGTAATCACCAGTTGTTCTGATCACTAGAATACTTAGTCCATGAGCCTCTTCATTCACATCCCCGAGACAGAATATTCCAAGGGTACAAAATGCATCATTGGCCAGCTGTCTGGTTGCACTGTACTTTCCTTTTAGCTTTCATGTTGCCTGTTGGTTCTTAAATGCAGAGTTCACCCTGAGTACAGGGTTGGGGCATTCATGTCACTGAGAGTGTCTTACCTTCCCACCCCTCCCTAGGAAAGTGCTGCCTATTTAAATTATAAGATAGGTATGCACGCAAAAGCTAGACAATGAATAAGGAAAACAGAAGAAGAATTGATGCCTTTGAATTATGGTGTTGGCGAAGAGTATTGAATATACCATGGACTGCCCGAAGAAAGAACAAATCTGTCTTGGAAGAAGTACAGCCAGAATGCTCCTTAGAAGCGAGGATGGCGAGACTCACATACTTTGGGGACTCACATACTTTGGACATGTTATCAGGAGGGACCAGTCCCTGGAGAACGACATCATGCTTGGTAAAGTAAAGGGTCAGAGAAAAAGAGAAAGCCCATCAGTGAGACAGATTGACACAGTGGCTGCTACAATGGGCTCAAGCATAGCAACAATGTGAGGATGGCACGGGACAAAGCAGAGTTTCGTTCTGTCGTACACAGGGTCAGTATGAGTTGGAACTGATTTGAAGGCACCTAATAACAACAACAACATGGATACTGATATCTCTCCTATACATACCTCACAGTACCATGTGTAAAGCATAACTGAATATATGCTTTTGAAAATTATCAGTACACTTAGGATGTAAGCATAAAGAAAAATGTAACTGGAATTTCACAGTGATAATTTTAATTGCTAAACATATGATATTTTCAGAAGTCTTTGTGAGTAACTAACTAGATTTTTGAAAGAAAGATTAGCAATTTGAGATAGCTATGCTTTGTTTTCTGGAAATTGTTGTTGTTACTCCTTCTGATAAAGGATTGATTTCATGCTACTAGAATAATATAATTGTTTATGACAAGATAAATATGCTAAGTGTATGTTTGTTAGTCCTTCACTGACCCCTGCTTTTATTCTGGGTTGAAATTAGCCAACAAAACATAGCAGTTGTTTCTTCCATAAAATTTACCCACACCCTATGCTTTTCCTCCTCCAAGGTAAAACCATCTGTCCAGTAGTACCAAATCTAAATTTTAAATCATATGCACGAAAGTTGTTTCTGAGTTAGTTCTCTCTTTTTTTTCTTTTTGGGGGTTATTATTTCCTGTTTTCAATTTTGTCACTTTCTCCAACTTCATTTCATATTTTTTATCTTTCTTTATGCCTTAACTTAATTCTTAATTCCTTCCTTAGTCCACTATTTTCCATTAGAAACCCAGTTTCTAAACTCAAAGACATACCAGTATTTGTGAAGCATACTGTACTTTTGGACAATAGGGGTTAATATAATCAATTCTTAAATAATAATATTTGATAATATATGAAACATTTAAAAGTTAATAAACCTTTATATATATGACTTACTCTTCCCTAAATTTATCATCAATTTAATAATGCATTAGCATACTATGTTTTTATCCTAGAATCTTGAAATTATCAATACAGATTTCAACAGTGTGTAACATTTTCAAATATTAATTTACACTTTGAAAGTATCTCTCAATATTTTCATTGTATCTACCTTCAGGCTAAAAGTAGTTTTTTGACTTTTTATGATGACGTTTGTCATGGATTGAGTTGTGTCCCCCAAAAAATCTGTCAACTTGGCTAGGTCATGATTCTCAGTATTGTATGATGTTCTACCATTTCGTAATCTGATTTCCCTATGTGTTATAAATTCTATCACTATGATGCAATAAAATGGATCAGTGGCAGTTGTATCGATGAGCTCTACAAGATTAGATAACGTCTTAATACAACCTCGTTTGAGATATAAAAGAAAGAAGCAAGCAGAGACACAGGGGGACCTCATACCACCAAGAAAGGAGTGCAAGGAGCAGAGCGTGTCCTTTGGATCTGGTTCCTGTGCTGAGATGCTCCCAGACCAAGGGAAGACTGAGGACGAGGACATTCTTCCAGAGCTGACAGAAAGAGAGAAAGCCTTCCTCTGGAGCTGGCACCCTGAATTCAGACTTGTAGCCTACTGGACTGTGAGAGAATCAGCTTCTCTTTGTCAAAGCCATCCACTTGTGGTATTTCTGTTTTAGCAGCACTAGATGACTAATACAACATTAAATCAGTTTAAAATTTAGCAAGACAACCAATTAGCCTTTATAATTCTCGACATACAGTTACTATTACTGGAACTAGACATTTTCTGAGACATGTTTTAATAGCTTCAAAAGTATTTTATGGCAAAACCTTTTAAGAAATCCTGAGCTTCTTTGTTAATTTTATATATATCTTACTTATAGTTTGGCTCATAAATATGTAGGAAATCTCTTGATTTTAAGTTCCTGCTAGAAAATCTTATTTCCATTATGAATTTATAACATTGTTCTTGATTATATATACAAATTTGTTGACTAGACAATAAAATTGAATTAGAGAGAAGATTTACTATGCAGTGATATAATGATAGAGTCTGGGAAATTTTCCGAAAATACATGTGTTCAGTTTTTAAGCTTGACTAGTTCAAATATTTTAGTGGACATCTCATTTCATCCCGGCAAAATCAAAACATTATTTACATAAGTCTTAAACCAACCATTGCTACACAGAGAAAGCTAGGTCATGTTCCTTCCCAGCACAACTAGAAGTTGCTATAGATCTATAAGTCTGACTTTGCTCTACTCATATCGTGTGTGAAGGCCTCACAGGATCTCTCCTTATGATGGTTATATGCATATTTTTAAACTCACAATCTTGCTATCAGAAAAGAGTAAAAGAAGATTTTGTGATTCTAACAAAAATTTCTGATAAGCCACTATCTGTTATAAGCAGGTGAGTTCAACATTAATTTCTAGACAATTACTAGAAATTTCCCAAATTTTCAAAGTTCCTTCTTGGTAGAGAGATGGGGAAGGAGAAGGACAACATCCGTTTCATAGAATGCCTTCTTTTTCTGCTTTTCTAATACCTCGCATCTTGTTATCTTCCACTGGTAGTATCTTATTTTTCTCCAAGTTTTCTTCCTGAGTCATATTATTCTCTTTGGAGGCCCATTAGCAAGGGAATTAGCAAGGAATTAGCAAGGGAAGCCTTTTCCAACTTCTAGATATTGCCTGCATTCTTTCACCTGTGGCCACATCCCTCCTACCCCTGCTTCCATCACATCTCCTTCTCTGACTCTGCTCTTCTGCCTTGCTTTTATAAGGACTGTTGTGGTTATTTTGGGGCCACCTGGATAATCCAGGATAATCTCCCATTTTGAGATCCTTAACTTAATCACATCAGTTAAGAAGATGATCTCTTACCTAAACTGATGTGTTAGCTGAAATTTCTTTTTGTTGTTGTTGTTTGCTTGTTTTTAGATACCCTTCATCATGTTGTAGAAATCCGATAACCTGTTGCCATCAAGTCAATTCTGACTCACAGCAACCCTATAGGACAGAGTTTCCAAGGAGCATCTGGTGGATTTCAACTGCCGACCTTTTGGTTAGCAGCCATAGCTCTTAACCACTGTGCCACCTGAGTTCCAGAAATCCCATATTTTTCCTCATTAATGGGTGTTGAATTTTGTTAAATGCTTTTTTTTTTAGTCTGTTGAAATGATCATTTTTCTTCCTTTGTTCTGCTGATTGATTTTCAAATATTATACCAACTTTGCATCCTGAGATAAATCCAACTTCATAACGATGTATTATCCTCTTTATGTATTACTGAATTTGATTTGCTGATGTTATGTTAATAACTTTTGCTTTTATATTCATTAAAGTTGTATTTCTGTTATTTTCTATCTTTGTATTGTCTTTTTTAGGTGTTTGTATTAGAGTTATGCCTGCCTCATAAAATGAGTTGGGTGGTATTCCTTCTTACTATTTTTATTTTAAACAGTTTGTGAAAGATCAATTTTATTACTCTTCCTTGAATGTTAGAGTTGAATCCACCAAAGAAACCATTTGTACCTGGAAGATTTTTGGAAGAATGTTGACAGAAATTTCATTTTCTTTATTAGAGATAGGGCTATTCAGATAATTGCTTCTTATTTGATCTTCTTATTAAGGTGTACTTTTTAAGAAATGTGTCCATTTCATCACCTAAGTTGTCAAATTTTTTATTCACATAAAGCTGTTCAGAGTTTTCTTGTATTATCTGTTAATGTCTCTATGATCTGTGGTTGTCTTAGTTACCTAGTGCTGCTATTACAGAAATACCACAAATGGATGACTTTAACAAAGAGAAATTTATTCTCTCACAGTCTAGGAGGCTAGAAGCCTGAATTCAGGGTGCCAGCACCAGGGGAAGGGTTTCTCTCTCTCTGTCAGCTCTGAGAGAAGGTCCTTATCATCAATCTTCCCTGGTCAAGGAGCTTCTCAGCACAGGGACCCTGGGTCCAAAGGATGCCCTATTCTCCTGGCTCTTGTTTCGTGGTGCTGTGAGGTCCCCATGTCTCTCTGCTTATTTTTCTCTTTTATATCTCAAAAGAGATTGACTTAAAACACAACCTAATCCTGTAGATTGAGTCCTGCCTCATTAACATAACTGCCTCTGATCCTGCCTGATTAACATCATAGAGGCAGGATTTACAACACGTAGGAAAATCACATCAGATGACAAAATGGTGGACAATACACCATACCGGGAATCATGGCCTAGCCAAGTTGACAGAGATTTTGGGGGACACATTTCAATCCATGACAGAAGTGATAACCTTTTTAAAAATTTTTTTTTTTTATATTTGTTATATGGCTTCTTCTTTTTGTTCTCTTAATTAGGGGAACTAGCTGTCCATTTGAATTATCAGTGTATTTGCTTATCTATGCTAACTCTGAAATTCTTCCAAAGGTAAGTCTGGGCTGTTGAGTTGTTATTTTTTGTGTTATGATATCTTTTGCTTAGATTATTGTGGTAAACTCTTAATTGGATTGCTGTTTTTGCTTCCATTTAATCCAACATAATCCTAGTGACCTTTATAAAACCATATGTCACTAGTATTCTTAAAACATAGTCCGGTAAATGGCCCAGAATTGTAATCTATAATGTCATGAGCTAAATGACCGCATATACCTCAAATTTTGAAGAATAATTCATGTCTTTGGATCTACCCTGTAGGTATTTAAAGTGCTGAACCTGATGAGTATGGAAAACAATATTGCATTAATTTTTTGAGAGATTAAGAAATTTTCTAATCCCTCTTTGGCTTTCCTTTAGCTTAAAATTGAAGTCAAAACTTAAAAAGATTTTTACTGGTCCTGTACCATCCTCACAATCATTGCTATCTTTGAGTCTATTGTTGAAGCTACTCTGTCAATCCATCTTGTGGAAGGTCTTCCTCTTTTTTGCCAACCCGCTACCTTACCAAGAATGATGTCCTTCTCCAGGGACTGGTCTCTGCGATAACATGTCCAAAGTACATGAGACGAAGTCTTGCCATCCTTATTTCCAAGGACCATGCTGGTTGTACTTCCAAGACAGACTTGTTCGTACTTCGGGCAATCCATGGTTTATTCAATATTTTTCACCAACACCATAATTCAAAGACATCAATTTATTATTAGCCTTCTTTATTCATTGTCCAGATTTCACATGCATATGAGGTGATTAAAAATATCATGGATTGGGTCAGGCGCACCTTAGTCCTCAAAGTAACGTCTTTGCTTTTCAACACTATAAAGAGGTCTTTTGCAGGAGATTTGCCCAGTGTAATATTTCTTTTTATTTCTTGACTGCTGCATCCAAAGGCATTGATTATGGATCCAAATAAAATTAAATCCTTGGCAACTTCAGTATTTTCTCCATTTATCATGATGCTGCTTATTGGTCCACTTGTGAGGATTTTTGTTTTCTTTATGTTGTGGTGTACTCCATACTGAAGGCTGTAGTGTCTGGTCTTCATCAGCAAGTAGTTCAAGACCTCTTCACTTTCAGTAAGCAATGTTGTGTTACCTGTATATTGCAGGTTGTTATGCAGTCTTCCACCAATATTGAAGCCATGTTCTTCTTCATATAGTTTAGTTTCTTGGATTATTTGCTCAGCATACAAATTGAGTAGGTACGGTGAAAGGACACAACGCTAACCCACACCTTTCCTGACTTTAAACCACCCACTATCCCTTTGTTCTGTTTGAACGACTGCCTCTTGGTCTACATACAGGTTTCTCGTGAGCATAACTGAGTGTCCTGGAATTCCCATTCTTTGCAATGTTATCCATATTTGTTATGATCCACATAGTCAAATGCCTTTGCATAGGCAACACAATACAGGTAAACGTCTTTCTGTTATTCTCTGCTTTCAGGCAAGATCCACCTGACATCAGTAATGATATCCCTTGTTTCATGTCCTCTTCTGAATCTGGCTTGAATTGCCGGCAGTTCCCTGTCGATGTACTGCTGCAACAGTTTTTGAATTATCTCCGGCAAAATTTTACTTGCATGTGATACTAATGATACTGTTTGATAATTTCTGCCTTCTGAAGGATCACCTGTCTTTGAGATGGGTGCTAATATGGGTAGCTTTCAGTCAGTTGGAAACCCTGGTGGTGTAGTGGTTAAGTGTTATGGTTGCTAATCAAAAGGTCAGCAGTTCAAACCCACCAGACACTCCTTGGAAACCCTATGGGGAAGTTCTACTCTGTCCTTTAAGGTTGCTATGTGTTGGAACTGACTCCACGGCAGTGGAGTTTCAGTCGGTTGGCTGGGTAGCTGTCTTCTAAATTTCTTGGCATAGATGAGTGAGCACTGCTAGCATTGCATCCATTTTTTGAAACATCCCAATTCCTGGAGCCTTGTATTTTTTTCAATGCCTTAAGTACAGTTTGGACTTCTTCCTTTAGTAACATTGGTTCTTGATCATATGCTACTTTCTGATACAGTGGCTCTGTGTATTCCTTCCATCTTCTTTGATGCTTCCTATATCATTTAATATTTTGTCTATAAGCCTTTAAAATTGCAACTAGAGGCTTGAATTTTTTCTTCAGCTCTTTCAGCTTGAGAAATGCTTGCCATGTTCTTCCCTCTTGGTTATCTAACTCCAGATCTTTGCACATTTCATTATAATACTTTACTTTGTCTTCTTGAACCACCCTTTGAAATCTATTCAGCTCTTTATCTTCATCATTTCTTCCATTCACTTTAGCTACTCTACGTTCAAGGGCAAATTTCAGACTCTCTTCTGACATCCATTTTGATCTTTTCTTGCTTTCCTGTCTTTTTACTGACCCTTTACTTTCTTCATGTATGATGTCTTTGATGTTATCCCACAACTCCTCCTGTCTTCAGTCATTAGTGTTCAATATGTGAAATCTATTCTTGAGATGGTCTCCCACTTCAGGTGGGATATACTCAAGGTTGTATTTTGGTTCTCCTGGACTTGTTTTAATTTTCTTCAGCTTCAACTTAAACTTACATATGAGCCATTGATGGTCGATTTTGCAGTCTGCCCCTGGCCTTTTTTAGACTGATGATATTGAGCTTTCCATCACCTCTTTCCACAGATATAGTCCATTGGATTCCTGCGTTTTTCATCTGGTGAGGTCCACATGTATAGTCACTGTTTATGTTGTTGAAAAAAGGTATTTGCAATGATTAAGTAGTTGGTCTTGCAAAATTCTATCATGTGACCTCAAGTGTCATTTCTATCAACGATGCCATATTTTCCAACTACAGATCCTTCTTTGTTTCCAACTTTCATGTTCCAATCTCCAGTAATTATCCATGCATCTTGATTGCACGTTTGATCAATTTCAGACTGCAGCAGTTGGTAAAAATCTTCAATGTCCTCATCTTTGGCATTAGAGGTTGGTGTGTAAATTTGAATAATATTTGTATTAACTGGTCTTCCTTGTAGGCTTATGGATATTATCCTATCACTGACAGTGTTGTACTTTAGGATAGATCTTGAAGTGTTCTTTTTGATGATGAATGTGATGCCATTCGTCTTCAATTTGTTGTATCTGGCATAGTAGACTGTACTATTGTCTGATGGAAAATGACCAATACCATTCCATTTCATCTCACTAATGCCTAGGATATCGATCTTTATGCTTTGCATTTCCTTTTTGATGACTTCCAAATTTCCTAGATTCATACTTTGTACGTTACATGTTCTGATTATTAATGCATGTTTGAAGCTTCTTCTTGTCATTTTGAGTTGTGCCACATCAACAAATGAAGGTCCCGAAAGCTTGACTCCACCTATGTCATTAAGATCGACTCTACTTTTAGGATGCAACTCTTTCCCAGTCTTCTTTTGAGTTCCTTCCAACCTCAGAGGCTCATCTTCCGACATTGTATCAGACAATATTTCACTGCTATCCATAAGGTTTTCACTGTTCAGTTTTTTCAGAAGTAGACTACCAGCTCCTTCTTAGTCTGTTCTTGGTCTGGAAGCTCTGCTGAAATGTGTCCAGTATGGGTGACTCTGCTGGTATACGAAATACAGGTGGCATAGTTTCCAGCATCACAGCAATATGCAAGCCACCACAGTACGACCAACTGACAGACATGTAAGGTACTATTAATAGTATTAACAGTACTTAATAGTATTAAATAATACTTAAAAATTTTAATCATAATTATTTATGCAATGTACTATCTTTCCCACTCGATGATAAACTCTGCGAAGCCAAGCATTTTTATATTCTTACATCAGTAGTTGACCTCTGTTGTATGCCCAATAGATATTCCCAAATATCTTACATATTCTATGCTAGCTATATTTGACTCAGCTACCTCTAGAGCTAATGTGGTTACTATTTCTTTACTTGAAATATTGTCCATGATATAAAGGGTTATGATAAGTTGCTGCGAGGGCCTTTGATACTAGACCAGAAATATACTATTTCATATTTCAAATTATCAGCAATTATGCTTTTTATTAAATAACATAGAATTACGGGAAGATTAATTATAAAATTATTCCTTGGATTTATTTTTAATTGTACTCTTTTTTTATGTCCATAAAGAACACATGGACAAAGGAGAAAACATTTGTGTAAAATGAATTGCTTTCTGAAAGGACTGGGTGCTTTGAAAAAAATTCTATAAAGACAAATTATAAGTAATGTGTTTCTGTAGTGGTCTTTAGAAATGCGAGAATGTGTACACGTTTAAAACACATCAAAGCAAATTTAGTGCATTTCTTTAGATCATCATAGAACTTTTATGAAACAATTAACCTTTCAAATAAAATGTTGCATGAAATATTTAAAATGTTTATGGAGTGTTTCTAAAATATTTTAAAATCCTGAAGTAAAACCAATTCTCTGAAAATAGTATAACCCTAGGAAATTTTGGTTAAAGCACTAAATTAATTAATTTAATTATGTGCTAACTCTTTTTAATGCTCATGAAGTGATTGAACAAAATTATATTCTATTCCATTTTGGCTTTATTTTATTTGAACCGTATTTCTTTTTATACAGACTCTTTTTCTTAATCTAATGTAAGTAGAAGCTCTAGACCTATATTTACATATGACATTTTCTAAATTAAATTGTGGCAGAGCTAAAAGAAAATACACTGTAATATAATTTTTTGTATCTTTTAACATCTTACATTTTACTGTTGACTGCATTTTCATGCACTCTGGCAACAATAACAAAATAATTCTTAATGTTTTTTTTCTCCTCCCCCACTCACCGTGGAGATGCAATGAATTTGTAACATGCTGTGAAGTCTGAATTATGCCTCTGAGCCGTGCTTGAATGAGGTTCTCCTGAATAAAATCTATCAGGCTTGACTCTCCTGTCTTGCACATTATCTCAGTCAGAGGCTCCTGGAGTCAGTTTCTATACTAAGTGGTTTTAATTTGTTAAGACCCTGAATTATGTCACGAAAACAGATTTATTTCTTATAGTTAACGTGAAGAAGGAAAATGTAGTCACCTCAACTTATACTGATAAAATCCAGGGTAAAATGCTTGGTAGGATCAGGAAAAAGAAAGATCCTAAGTACTTTTAGATGAAAATAAAAGTTTAGGTTGTAGAAAAACAAGAACAATAAGAAAACACTTACTTTTAAAGACAGTAATAGGAAGATGTGGAAGTAGCGGTGGACTCAGAAGAAATTATTAGCATGATTTTGGATAAATTATCTCAATTCTGTGATCCTCAATTTCCTTATCTGTAAATACTTTACTTGTTTTCTTTTTATAAATCAGATTACAATGAAGCAATAGCACTTTGAAAGCTGTACAGTATTATTAAAATGCAAAATTATTAAATAGATATTTAGCTTGCTAATTGATATGTCATATTTTTGAGAGATCCATTTAATAAGTCAAGATCTCATAATAATCATATTATCTATTTCTAACCATATTATAGTGAATAATGACTATAGTGTATTGATGAGCTGGAGATTTGAAGGTATGTTGTGTTTGCCATGAACTCCTATACATCTGTTTCTCTGCATCTACTCTCCCAAGCTCTTTATTCCCAGATTACTCTCATTTTGTATTCCCAGATCCTAAGGAAAAGTCACTGACTGAGCCACGCTGACAAACTATCTGACCCTGATCCAATTAACCACATTCAGGATCGAAGTCGTATTTTGCAAGATAGTACCAGGCAGGGGCCATCAGTGTTGCTAAAGGGAAATGGTAGTAGGCCTTGAAAAGCAGTTTAATGTAGTGCTTGGGTTGGGCTTTGGAGTCCAGTCATCTGAACTGGAATCCGGACTCTGCTGCTTTCAAGCTATAGGAATTTGTGCCAGTCATTCAACCTTTCTGTGCCTCAGTCTCCTCATTTATGAAAAGGGATGATAATAGTCCAAACCTCAGGGAGAATTTTTGGAAACTGACAAAACTAATCACGGCAAATCTTTCATAAAATGTTTGTCATTCAGTGATCTTTCTATAAGTGTTGTCTGATAATATTACTGTCACTATAGACTAAGAAAATTATTTAGATATTTGTTGTGTTTTCTTTCTCATTTTTTCTTTCTCTGTTCTAATCACATAGCTAAGCGTGTGTCCTCTCTTTGTGATACAGGACTGAATGCAGAAGTTATCTTCATACCATTTACATTTTTGGCTTGGCCTTGAAGGATCAGTAGTCTTAAAGAGACAAGTGCTTTCAAAGACCAGATGGAGAAAGAGATTCCACAAGATTAGGAAAAGTTAAAGAGAGAAAAATTATATTTCTCCTGCACATGTGCAAGTTTTTCTCTTGAATATAATAGGAATATAATAGTGGGGTTGTAGGATAAGTGAATTTTCAACTTTTAAAGAAAGCCCAAAATTGTTTTCCAAAATAGTTCCATGGATTTAAACTCATAGAAGCCAATTCTAAAATATTGCCTTGGCTTGTGTTCTCTTCAACATTTACTATTTTCAAAATTCTTATATTTTTCCCGTCCATTAGTTGTGAAATGGTATGTCATTAAGGTTGTGGTTAGTGATTCCCTAATTCCTTGTTTTGTCATATGTTCATTGGCCATGTGAATCTTGTACTCTGTTCATAGGGTGATATTCCAAACACTTGTCAAATGGTATAGGAAGGACAGCAATCAATGGAAGCAGACAGCAGGCCAATCAGCAAAGAAGCTGGCTGTAAAGGCTCTCAGCCTGTATTGCTGCATATGGGTTGAACATGAGTCCAGGTTACTCATGTCTTTAACCATTTTCTACAAAGTCGTATGTTTTTTGAAAATTGATTTATAGTTTACACACTTTACAAACCAACGCTCTGTATGGAAGATACATATTTTCCAGGTGTGTCTTATTTTTTCACAAGATCCTAATTTTAATTTATCCATCTTTTATTAATATTTGTGATTCATTGTTGTTTTTATATCTTTTTAAATAAAGCATATATCCAGGTCTCAAAGATATTCTTCTTTATTTTATTCTGAACATTTAAAAATTTTCCCTTAGGTGTATAAATCCTTAATTGATCTGAGCAAATCCTGTGTATAATTGAGGCAAAGATCTATTTTTTATGTTTTTTTCTTTATAAATAACGTATTTTCCTGTTTTTTTAGATTCAGTCCCTCCTTCCTCCATATGGTGGCGCAGTGATTAAGAGCTATGGCTGCTAACCAAAACGTCGGCAGTTTGAATCCACCAGCTGCTCCTTGGAAGCCCTATGGGGCAGTTCTACTCTGCCCTATTGGATCACAATGAGTTGGAATGGACTCCATGGCAGTGAGTTTGGTTTTGGCTTTATCACCATTTATAATGCAAGATATTAAAAAAAAAAAACAAAAAACAAACAAACAAAAACTCTTAAAACTTAAGTTGCTCATTTTTGCATTGACAGTTTTTTAAAATGACTATATATTGCATTTTTCATAATTTTATTATTTTCCTGATATCTAGAATAATTTCTGAATTCAGTTTCATTAATTTCTTCCTGTATCTCCTAGAATTATTATTATTTAAAATATTTTCTAAATTATTTAATTTAGTACTTATTTTTTCATTATTCGTTTTTTAATAGTAAAAAGATCGAGAGTTTTCTATTTCCTTTAATCATGGCTTCTAAAAACTACATCTCATAAATTTAGTAATTTCTGTTCGATCATTTTCTACTGTTCTGTAATTTGAGTATTAATTTCTTCTTCTGGCAATATTTATTACTTAGTATATAACTGGATTTGATTTTCATGTCATGCTTTTTTTGTTACTATTTATGACTGAAATGTAGGAGTCCTGTTGCGCAGCGGTTTAGCGCTCAGCTGCTAACTGGAAGGTTGGCAGTTTGAACCCACCTGCCATTCCGCAGGAGAAAGATATGGCAGTTTGCTTCCGTAAAGATTTACAGCCTTGGAAACACTATGGGGCAGTTCTACTCTGTCCAATGGGGTTGCTGTGACTCAGAATCGACTCAACGGCGATAGGTTTGGGTTTGGATGGCCAAAACGCAATGCAGTCAATTTGAAAGGGACAAATTCCTTTCAGTTCAGGATCTGCCTTGTCCCGTTCCCCTTGACTTGCTTCTAATTTCCACAGGTTTACATTATGACAAGTCTTTGTAGGGTGGCTGATTACGTATCTGGACTGAATCATTGCCGTTTATCCACATTGGGTTAATAAGTGTTCACATTCCTGTCTCATTTAGAGATTTTCTATTTTACTGTTCCCAAACCCGGCTAGGCATAGGGAAATTCCTTAGGGCATCCCAGGTCCTGTTGCTAGATATGGCACACAATCATTTCTAATCTATGCTGGAAAGATAGTTGTCGTGCCCTGAAAACAGAGTATTTTCAGTTCCCATTTTGTGAGAACCATCTTTATTTTTTTTATTTATTTAACAATTTATTTTCAATTATAACACTGTTTCTACGTGATCTTTTCTTAAGAAATTCGTGGAAAAAATGACCTTATTATGAAAATGATATATGGGTCATTAAACTGTATTGAATTTTGTAATTATATTTGCAATTACCATATAATGTTAATAATCATAGATCAAACTATATTTAATAATTATTTTCTTCTGGTTAGTGATACTGCTTTTTTTTTTTGTCAAAGACTGAGAAATGTCTTCATAGCCTCTTCTACTGTTTTGTTATGGTTACATGTTCTTAGAACTGTTGTTTTTCCCTTATGTATTTAGCTTCATATTATAAAGCGCAAAACCTTCTAACAATTTTATCTTTATTGCATATTTTCGTGATGCTCTTTCTCCTTTAGGTTGAAGCCAGGATAAGGGTTTATTAGTCTCGCTCATCTATCTTAGAGTTACTTGAGTGTTCTCCTGATACTTATTTTAGGTTGTCTGCCAGCTTTAGCTATTGGTTGTAGGGTGAATTTTTTTATGTCTGTATCTTCACATGCAGCTGAGTGGGATGTTGACAGATGATGCAATGAGGTATCAGATACCACTTTAAACCTCCAAAATCAATATTTGAAGACATTCCCTTAAAGTCTTTACAAAAGTTATATATGTCTGTATAGCGTGTGTTCTAATAAACTAAAGATTTGAATTGTAGACTGATTGACTTTTGCTTGTCCATGTATACCCTTACTATGACCATTTATGGTTCTTTGGGAATTGAATTAAATTCCTTTTTATTCTTATATTGATCCTTGTGTTTAAACTTTGCCCCACCTATGATACAACAGTACTCCACAATTCTAACATTTTTTTATTCTTTAGTGTAGAATATAGTGACTTTCATTTTTAATTATAGATGTTTAGATCCACTCTCCCCCTGTATTCCAATACACTTTTCCTTTCAAAGATTGTAATAGTTTAATAGGTCTGGTTTGCTCCTGAGAAATTATGTTGTCTTTCCTTCAACAATACATATTTATTAAATTTTATCTGAACAGACTTCTTTTAAAGAAAAATGCCAACTTGTCTTCTGCATTAAGTATAATCTTAAGAAATTGTGCTCTGGAATTAGGCGTATGAAACCTAACATTCCATCTATTTTATTTATTCTAACTTCAACCTAAAAAATCTTTTATAATTGCAATATCCCACTTTTCATTTAGTCTTGTTATAATTATTCACCACAAATAAATAGTAAAATTAAAAGTTTAATGCAACTTACCCAATTTTCAGTATACTATTTGTATTGTAGCAAAATGACTTGTATACATTCATGAGGGATACGAATCAGGATCAGCACAAAGCTGGTTCTTAGGAGGTAGAGGTCAGACATATCTTAGCTCTACAATTTCCTCACCATTTCTGATACCAGCTGCCTCCTGCTCCCCCAACCCCTCCACAGCACTCTCTCCTTCGATAATTCTTTGCAATGGCCGTACAGAACTCACAGACCATACTCACAGTTATGTGATTTAGTAGGGAAGTAACAGGAACAACTTGGGATCAAGCAGAGGCATAACTAGGGAATGGCAGATATGGCAGGTACTGCGCTATGGCCAGTGGTGTATCTATGGAAAATACAGCCTATGGCAAGCATTGAAATTGTGCAAATGGCAAAACATCTGACACCACTCTTTTAGATAACTTTAATATCAGCTCAAAAATGCAAGTCAAGCTCGTTAATCTTTTGATTAACACGCTACCGTGCTTGAGGAAGGACGTTGGGCCTTACTGGGTTAATAGAAACTGCTCAGTGGCACCACACACCCAGGGCCAGTGCAATACCCTGGACGCACCTCAGGGATCAGGATTAAGAAGCACACAGAAAATGTCTTGAAGGCTCCCTCAAAGTGGAGAGCACATCCCTCCTTTCTTCAGTGCAGGACAGCTGCCACCCAAGTCAGCTCTTTTAGCTGCTCTCTGCCATCAGGCCTCTTCACTGTCAGCCTCCCCATTGCTGGCCTCTCCACTGCTAAGTGGCCCAGCTCACAGCCAGTGTAGCAGTCCGCTCAGCTCAGAGAACTGCTCTCTGCTGTCTGGCCTCCCCCAACTGGTAACTAGCCGAGCTCACAGCCAGTGTAGCAGCTTCAGGACTGTTTGGTTCCCACATGGCTCTGCCAGGCCAGCTTTCAGCCAGCATCTTTTCAGCTGCATCCTTTTTTTTACCAGACCTGGGTGGGACCTCCATGTCCTAAAGCACATGCTGCCTTCCTGGCTCCTGTCAAACGTCTGCATTTCAGTCATTTGTATATCCCAGTCCTCATCAGTTACAAGACGTGGCCTCCCTCACCAGATGATAGTTCTATCAATCCTCAAGTACCCAGGAGATGTCTATCAACTCAGGTCTTGTACAAAAGTAAAATTTTCTGGCTTCTTTCCTGGGGAAAAGCAAACAATCATCTAGGGTAGAAAGAAACCTGGAAGTACCCTAAATTGCTTCTCCAAACAACTAAGGCACAGGTGACAACACCTCAGGGCTGAGGGGGAAAATCTCCAAAGCTGTTTTTCCAAAGAACTTAGGCAAAAGGCCACGTGAAGAAACTCATTGCACCATAGTATTCCATAAACTCAGAAAATAATAAAAGCCAGTTTTGACCTCAGCGCGTATTTCAGTGTAATATTCCCTTTAGTCAGGTTCTTCAAAGCTTTGTCATTTAATGACAGTCTGTCCCATAATTGGTCATGGGCAATTAAAACAAACAAACACACAAATAAGCAAAAAACTAAACACCAAAATTAAGTTGGTGGCCTAGGTCTCAATGAAGGTAAAATCTTCTCTATAAGACTGCTTAAAGTTGTCAGAATATAGATTTGTTTTCTAATGTGCTAAACCAGAGTGTTAACCTGTATAAGAAATAACTATTGAAGGGCAAGAAACCATTTTATTCCTTTAAATGCCATTCATGTGGCCTTCAGTAGTTAAAGCGGGTTCCAACATGCTTAATATAAATGATACATGCCGTAGGAAATCATTGGATTGGTGAACATAATTTGTATGGTGGTGTTAGGCAAAGAAATGGCCTAAAGGATTGTCCTGGAATGATGGTGCTTGTTTCATGTCTTAGCAGACAGCTTATTTTGAAAATGTTTTGTCGTTGTTTTTTCAGTAATATATAAGTAACTGAATTTGGGCCAGATAAAGCAAACAAGCACAATAAAAGAGTAATAAAAAATGTTCTATGCAGTAACTTATGAGGGTTTTTGTTGAATAACTGAGCTTCATGCCTCAGTCTGC
The DNA here is from genome assembly GCF_000243295.1 of Trichechus manatus latirostris. NCBI lineage: Eukaryota > Metazoa > Chordata > Mammalia > Sirenia > Trichechidae > Trichechus > Trichechus manatus. Next base: position 1,355,744 of record NW_004444088.1, read on the forward strand.
CCTCCATATGGCCTTAGGCCAATGGATCACAGTCTATGAGACCTTTCTCCTGCTGGATGAATCTAGAAAAATAAAACCTTTAGTCTGCTTCTGTGGTGTTATCCTGAGATGTGTGGTTCAACCTCTATAAAGCATAATTAGAGAAGAGAGTATTATAATTTAGCTGTCATCATCACAGACAAACTGTAGTATGTTCTATAATAGACAGCATGGTAATATGCCATTTATTAGCCTTAAAAATTGTGCTAAGTTTGAGACTATGTCACTTAGTATGAATAGATATGACTTTTTCTGATTGACTGATGGCTGATTAGAGAGTTAGATCACAAATAACTCCATCTATTTGTTGCAATCAGTAGTGGATTTGATCATTCATTTGCAAGGCAACTGCTATATGTGACTATTAAAATACTAACACGTGTGTTTGCTACTTAAGGGCAGAAATATGAGAGAGGAGATCTAGCTCCCGAAATGGCAAGTGGATCCACGGCTGCAATCTCTTGGATCTGAGTGCCACTGGGCTGTACCCTTGGAGTCGGTGGATGGGGCAGAAATCAAAGGGTGTGACTTTAGTGTGGTGCTAGGCAGGCTAGACTTCAGGTGCCAGAGTTTCAGCCTTGGCAAGAATTTATGCTCCCCATTAGTGATGCAGAAGCAGACAGTAGTCACAGGACGAGAGACCGGGGGGCTTAGGTAAGAAGGCTATTCCCATTGGTTATGTTGGATCAGACAGTAGAGGTCCTGCCTCCATTTTCCAAGCAGAGATGTAAGCCCCCTAAATCTTTACAGGTGTTTGGAGAGCACAAATGGGCTCTAATAGTGCCTGAGCTGGAGTTTCCTGTCAGTCTAGCACAATGTGGTCTCTGAGTTGGATACAAATTATTTGAACACAACGGACACTGTGGACTCTGTTACATATACTTGGACTGTACTGAATTTTAATCATTTTAAATACTGCTTAGAAGACAACAAGAAAAACTCTAATTTGAAGGCTCAGGGGATGGGAATGAGGAAAATCACTGTTAGGTAAAGAAGACACAGCGGGAAGTCCATACAAATTGCATCACCAGAGCCAAGAGACCTAAGTGATTTTCTAGGGGCGGTTTCCAGGGTGTTCTTATCTCTCGTCATATCCACCACCTGCCTTGCTCCTTTTTCAGGTTCAGTCTCTGTTCAGAAATTTTCATCTCTTTGCCACTGTCTTTGCCAACTTGTCTCACACAGTCTGAGTAGAGGATTGACATATTGTAAACTCTGTTTGTATCCAATGTAATGGAACATTTTCAATCACAAATGGAAAACTTTTCAATTTATCCCCATCAGCCTGAGAGATCTACATGCACCGTGTAGAGGAAACCTCTGCCATTGCTGAAAGTCAGTACCCTAGTTCACCTCTTTCACCTCAAATTAAAGGAATTGGCGGTGGTGTAGTGGTTAAGAGCTATGGCTGCTAACCAGAAGGTCAGCGGTTCAAATCCCCCAGGTGCTCCTTGGGAATTCTTTCAGACAGTTCTACTCTGTCGTATAGGGTCACTATGAATCAGAATCAATTCAACGGCAGTGGGTTTTTCAGTTGAACCTTTCAAGGCCATTTTTAACTAAGGTAATAATAGAAAACTATAAGAGAACAGAGGGAACAGGAACAAAAATCCTGGACTTTCACTTGTCCAGTTACATTCCATGTGTGGCTAAAACCTTGGAAAGGTTAAAATATTTATATAAGGTTATGATATAATAATCCATAAAGTTGGGTTGTTTAGGTAGGCATTTTCCTCTAGCTTTTAGATTAGGTGGTTTTTAGTACCATCATAGTATACTCATAAATACCCACATTACCAATCACAACGGCACATTTCCAAGGTTATAGTATTTATAACAAATAGTGTTATTTCTCCAAAGAACTCTACCTTACACAAGTCATCAGTTCAACTGATTTATTATTCAATGTGATTTGAAATTAGATGGAAAAAGAAGCAGGACAAGATTGTTTGCCTGTCCATGATTATATTGAATTCTTGTGCATAAATCTACACATAGTTATAATGTATGCATTCTGATAAATGCTTTTACTTAAAAAGATTGCATTTGATCTTACAGAAGATATTGTATTTTAAAATCAATTTTAACAAAAGAAAATCTATGTTATTTTAAAAATGTACCTCATGATCTATATGAAGTCTTTTTCTTTTTCCAGAATAAGGTCTCTAAAATCAGACTTCCCTGATTAATTTTTACATGTTATGAATTATTCATCATTTATTCGTTATGAACCAAATAGGCTGATATTACAGAACTCATAAAACAAGGTAGTAAGGTAACACAAAATCAAAGTTAGCCAGTTTAAAAAGCAGAGCTTTTTAAGTGTTTTTTATTCTAGAGACGATGTCAAATGGTACTACAACATTTTTGTCACATCACAACAGCAGATAGAAATTTACTGTATTTTTTCTGGTTCTAGTTTATCATACACTGCAAATATCATGCTTCAAAATCCACAGAATACATAGCCAAGTCCAAGCACCAAGACGGCTCTCTAAGCTAGAAGTGTGTTTTTAATAAGTTTGTCTTTTTATGACTAGCTTAATTTCTTGTTCTTTTATTTTCTAACGTGATAATGATGTGTCGTGTTTATTACTGTTTCTGTTACACGGTAATGGTTTATTTTTATGAATTATGAAAATATTTGACAGTGGTGGCATGTAAACAAGTGCTGTTTCCTAGGTTAAAGCTAGTGTGGACTACTACTGGCAGAGCCTCAAGTCTGAGAAAGAATTACACACAGAGTTGGGCCCAGTTTTGGGATGTTAAGTGGATAAATATCATATACTCTGGACTTGGGGAAGGCCAGGACTCTGGGGCATTTCAGACACAGTGTAATTTTTTAGAGAAAATATTTCACCTACATGGGTATGCATATACACGTGGATATTTGAACGTATTTCTACTCTCTTAAGAAGCCCTGGTGGCACTCAGCTGTTAACCAAAAGGTCAGTGCTTTGAACCCACCATTGATCCATGGGAAGAAGATGTAGCAGTCTGCTTCCGTAAAGATTACAGGATTGGAAACCCTATGGGGAAGTTCTACTCTGTCCTATAGGGTCACTAAGAGTTGGAATCAACTTGATAGCAACGAGTATGGTATATGCTCTTATACCAAACATGATTTGCATAGCTTTTAAAAATTTATACTATATGACCCCTTCCAAAATTGATTAGTTGCAAAATTATTTGGCACTTGCCATATGTCAGGCATCATTGTGGTTCTTTACAAGGATTAATTCACTTAATGATCACAAAAGTCTATGAGGTAAGTGATTCATTACATGCATTTTACATATCTAGAAAGGGAGGCCCAGAGAATGTATGTAACTTGCCCAACGTTACCCAGCAAACACGTTATAGTTGGGATATGAACCTAAGCATCTGGCTCCAGAGATTGCTAAAGGGAAAACAATGCCATAATTTTAAAGCAAATTTTTATTTTCTGACTGGAATTTTGATAATAATGAAGCTGCAGAAGCCCTTGGTAACTATTATCTCAAACTTTGGATTTGGATTATTTGATTAATACCTTATTAGCTATTAAATGATTATAGCTTGATGTCCTTTAATATTTTATTCACATTTATAAATGATTTTCAGTATGAGGTTTGGTCCCAATAACCCTGTCTACCATTACTGAAAAGGGAGTCTCAATGTGCACTTTGTGTGCATTTCACCAAAAACATTGCCTTTTCTTTGACATTTATCACACAAGATAGAATTGTTAGCATCCTCTTGTAAAAAAAAAAAAAAAAAGCTTCCAGAATAGATGACATTCTATTTCTGCACAGAAATAAATAGAATAAATACCTGCTGGACACCAAGGCTTATTTCAAACAAAAGTTCTGAATCTTTCTCATGTATGCCAAATAGGCAACAGATGATTGTTTTTTAAACCATGTTCCTTGGATAGCTATGGTTCCATACAGAGGTATAGCAATGATGGGATAGGGGGTTGGCACAAAGGCAGACTGAGTGGATTGTTTTTCAGACTCCTGCTCTGTCTTTAGTTTGTGAAGTTCTACTTTAATCTAGATTTCCATTTAAGATCAAATTGAAGAAAGGAATCTAATAATGAAAAAAATTTAACAGTTTGAAGTCACCTTCCAAATACTTTGGGAGATGATAATTGAAATGTCTTCTTGTGTGAATCTACTCCCAGCATTAACTTTATTCTTCACCTAAGCAAAGCAGCTGCTGGTGCTCTCAGGACACGGGAGCCTTGTAATGTTAGAATGTGGTTGTTGGCTCAGTCAAGCCCTGACTATAACAGCCGTTGCAGTTGCTTCTCTTTTCTGGACTATAGGAGAGCCGATTGCCACCCAATATCCAATCTTTCCATCTTCCTCAGTCATAGAATTCTCCTTTTATTTAGGATGGTAATGTGGTGGTGGTTGTTGGTTGCCACCTAGTCAATTCCAACTCATGGCCACCCCATGTGTGCAGAATAGACCTCTATAGGGTTTTCAAGGCTGTGACTTTTCAGAAGCAGATTGCCAGGCCTGTCTTCCAAGGTGCTTCTGGATGGGTTTGAACCACCAACCTTTTGGCTAGTAGATGAGGGCTTAACCATTTGCACCACACAGGGACCAGTTCCTTTTATTTAGTATGGAAATATATGCAGTTAAAATACTTTCTCTTTCCAGACTTTCATTTCAGTTAGATTGACCATGTGACTCAACACTGACCAATGAAATGTAAGCAGAACAATTGTGCCAGATAATTCCTAAAATAGGGATATAATGGCCAGAAACTTAGAGGACACCATGACCCAGGAAGATGGAAGCTGGCATTAACATGGCAGAAAAGGAGCCTGATCCCTGACCACCTTGTTGTCTCCATATCTGAATAGAACTACTTACCGTTGCTCATCTTTTATAGGAAGGAGAAATACATTTCCACTTTAAGAAAGTGTTAAACAGATAAAACTAATCTTAACTTATATTGATGACAGCTATAATGGAAATGTAAAACAATTAGGAGAACAATTTCCAGATACTTTGTGTGCAAATTAAGCCCTGCAGATGGAAAAAAATGACAAAAAATGAGACCATTCATTAAAAACACAATAAAGTTTTTCTATACTGAATAAACAATTGTGTCTATAGTTTTTCCTGAAGAAATGAGCCACAGAAAACATGTGTAAAAACAAACAAATAAATAGATAAAAGTGCAAGGTTATGTGAGCCAGCAAACAGCAAAGCAAAACCTGTTGGATAATTTGATTTAAAAATGTAGAGTATTTTATATATATTATAGCTACAAAACAAGAAAGTTAGCATATTGATGAGAGAAATTTGTTTTGACAACTTAGATATTAAGAATGTAATCCTAGGTAACACTTGAGCATATAGGAATTTATAAATTACAATTAGAAATAAATTAAAAGAAAGGTTTTTGATCTGAAAAAATAAAAAAAAAGACTTTCAATGCCTTCATTTTTAAAGAAGAAAGAAAAACTTGTTTTTTTTTTAAATTAGAAAGGAGGCTAGTAATTATGAAAAAAAAAGTTAGGGAGAAAAAACAATAGAATGAAATAAAAGAAATGTAAAGATGGAATTGCATGATTAAAAACATAAATAATAAAATTAAGTTAAAAGTAATAGAAAGTAAACTAGCAGTAATGTAAATGTATCCCAAATCTGGTTCTTCGAGATTACCAAAAATACACACATCACTTTGAGTTCGTATACAGGATAAAAGAATAAAGTCAAGGATATACGCCTAGGAGTATGAAAGGAAACAATATCACGGATACAAAAATACAAAAATTTTGTAAGCAGATTGCTACATGCAATACTGTAGAAATTAGTGTTTAAACCTGAATGAAATGTATAATTTTCCATAAAATATTCATTATCAAAATTGATCCCAAAATAATTAAAAAACTTACAAAAGACAAATTACTGCAGAAGAGATTAAAAAGTCAGAACTATCACAAAATAAAGCAATAGAACTAGAAACACCACATCTAATTTGTATCTAGTGTTTTACAAAAGAAACTTATAAATGTTATATAATTTCAGGTATTAACCAAGTGTAGATAATAACCACGTAGAGTTGACTTTAATGACATGGATGAGGTAAAGCTTTCAGGACCTTCATTGGCTGATGTGGCATGACTCAAAATGAGAAGACACAGCTGCAAAGTACAAACCTGAGTATATCCCATCAGAATATAGAGACCATCTCAAGAATTTGAAGCAATGAACACTAACGATCGAAGATCAGATGAGTCGTGGGACGACATCAAGGACATCATACATGAAGAAAGCAAAAGGTCGTTAAAAAGACAGAAAAAGAAGAGAAGACCAAAATGAATGTCAGAAAAGACTCTGAAACTTACTCCTTAACATCGAGTAGCTAAAGCAATGAAAGAATTAATGAAGTAAAAGAGTTGAACAAAAGATTTCAAAGGGTGGCTCAAGAAGACCAAGTAAAGTATTATAATGAAATGTGCATAGACTTGGAATTAGAAAACTGAAAGGGAAGAACACAGTGAGCATTTCTCAAGCTGAAAGAACTGAAGAAAAAATTCAAGCCTCAAGCTGCAATGTTGAAGGATTCCACGGGCAAAATATTGAACGACAGAAGCATCAAAAGAAGATGGAATGAATATGCAGAATCACTGTACCAAAAAGAACTGGTCTATGTTCAGCCATTTCAGGAGGTAGCATATGATCAAGAACTGATGGTATTGAAGAAAGAAATCCAAGCTGCACTGAAAGCATTGGCAAAGAACAGGTTCCAGGAGTTGATGGAATACCCATTGAAATGTTTCAACAAAAGAATGCAGTGCTGGAAGTGCTCACACCTCTATGCCAAGAAATTTGGAAGATAGCTACCTGACCAACTGAGTAGAAGAAATCCATATTTGTGTCCATTCCAAAGAAAGATAATCCAGCAGAATGTGGAAATTATCATTAATTTCACACACAAGTAAAATTTTGCTGAAGATAATTGAAAAACAGTTGCAGCAGTATACATCCACAGGGATCTGCCAGAAACTCAAGCCACATTCAGAAGAGGACTTGGATTAAGGGAGATCATTGCTGATGTAGGATGGGTCTTGGCTGAAAGCAGAGAATACCAGAAAGATGTTTACCTATGTTTTATTGACTATGCAAAGGCATTTGACTGTGTGGATCATTTCATTTTAGGGATAACATTGGGAAGAATGGGAATTTCATAACACTTAATTGTGCTCATGAGGAACCTGTACGTAGACCAAGAGGCAGTTGTTCGAACAGAACAGGGTGATACTGTGTGGTTTAAAATGAGAAAAGGTGTGCATCAGTATTGTATCCTCTCACTATACTTATTCAGTCTGTATGTTGAGCAAATAATCCAAGAAGCTGGACTATATGAAGATGAATACAGCATCAGGATTGGAGGAAGACTCCTTAACAACCTGTGATATGCAGATGATACGACCGTGCTTGCTGAAAGTGGGAGGACTTGAAGCACTTACTGGTGAAGCTCAGAGACTACAGCTTTCAATACAGATTTACATAAATAAATACAATTCAATACAGAATATACATAAATAAAACAAAAATTCTCTCAACTGGACCTATAAGATACATCACGAAAAATGGGAAAATACTGAAGTTGCTGAGGATTTCATTTTACTCAGATGCATATTCAACAGCCATGGAAGCAAAGGACATATTGCATTGGGCAAATCTGCTGCAAAAGACCTCTTTAAAGTGTGAAAAAGCAAAGATGTCACTTTGAGGACTAAGGTGCGCCTGACCCAAGCCATGATATTTTCAATTGCCTCATATGCATGGGAAAGCTGGACAATGACTAAGGAAGACCAAAGAAGAACTGATGCATTTCGATCGTGGTGTTGGCAAAGAATATTGAATATGCCATAGACTTCCAGAAGAATGAACAAATCTGTCTTGGAAGAAGTACAGTTGGAATACTCTTTAGAAGCAAGGATGGCGAGACTTGTCTTATGACCTTTGGACATGTTGTTAGCAGGGACCAGTCCCTGGAAAAGGACATAATGCTTGGTAAAAGAGGGTCAGCAAAAAAGAGGAAGACCCACACTATGAGAAGGATTGACACAGTGGCTATAACAAGTGCTCAAGCATAGCAACAATTGTGAGGACGGCACAGGACCGGGCAGTGTTTCGTTCTGTTGTGCATAGGGTCCCTATGAATCGGAACAGACTTGACAGCACCTAACAACAACAACAGAATGTTCTTCCAAAATTTTTGAAGCTAGAATGGTTTTTAGTGTCAGACTTATAAGCAAAGTACAAACACTTACTAGTACTAACACAGAATTCTAAATAAAATTTTACTAAAAAAAAAGCTAGCAAGTATCAAATGTATATTAATCAGACTTGGGAGTGGGATTGCCCTTTGACATTGTACTTAGTTCGTTCTGTGTGATCAATACAATAGGGTATATGTGATGTTATATGACTTTTGAGATTAGGTTATAAAAAATACTGCACCTTCCATCAGTCTCGATCACTTATTCTCTCTGTCTCATCACTTATTCTAGGGTAGCCAGCCTATGTCGTGAGCAGACCAATGAAGATGGCCGCGTGGTGAGGAAATGAAGCTTCCTGCCAACAGCCATGTGAGTGAGCATGGAAGCGGATACTTCTGCTCCCATCAAGTCTTCAGGTGTCTGTAGTCCTAGCTCATGACCCGACCATAACCTTATGAGATGTGCTAAGCTATTTTTGCAGGACGCTGCTTGGGTTGGTCATCATTCCAAGGCTAAATAAAATATAGACATCTTTTATGGTCATAGGACACAAAACACAGTGCTGTATACCGTCTGATGAGACAAACTTAAAGATATATATAGGCTTTGTTCAGAGTACGCTTTGGTTGTGGGCTGATTCAGAAGAGAGTGGAGATAAATAGAATAGAAGAAAAATTTCAGAAAGGGGTAGAGATTTTCATAAGAAGAATAAAAACAATCATTTTACTCTAACTTTTTTCTTAATCTCACTCTTACACCACTTGCCTGAAATTTTACTCATCCTGAGGAATGAACTGTTCAGTCAGTGTGACATATTCCTTTCCTTTTGCAAATCGATTCACCATTTCCTGATTTTTGCTTTCACTCTAACTTGTAATTTACCAATGTTTCATCATGACAATATTGGGTGATGCATCCGTCTTTCAACTGCACTATAGCTGATGATTAGGGCAGCGTTACTTCCATTACATAGCATAAGATGGCACGTAGTATACTCTTAGCATATATTCCTTTAGCTTAATAAAAGCCAACATCAAGGAAGTTTGGCACCAAACTTTAGAGATACATTCATTGAACTCCAACTCAAGAACACAACTCCAGGTTTTGAAGGGAATACAAAGACTAGGCAGTGAAAAAAGTAATGACATAAAAGCAATTCGGTCACAAATTACAAAATAAAGGATTGTGTACAGAAAAAAAAAAAAAAAACCTAGAGATGTCAGGTCTGAGAAGCAAGTTTGGTTGCTGAGTCACGTGAATACAGAACTAAAGCTCTTTAGGACCCTTTTATAAAAGGGCGGTATTGATTTCAGAAACTTCAGATGGGCTGAACTGGCAGAAATAAGGCAAGTGGGCTGAGCTGTAAATGGATTGGCAGGGAGCTAACCAGGCAGTTTACTAAGTACAGCTGATTCTGAGTGAAAGAGTCTGTCTGTTTCTCTCTCCGATCACTTATCAGAGATAAAATGCCAGTATTCAGAGAGATACAGATTGCCTCAGTTTAAGACTAATCCTCTCTTTCCCTATGTATATCAAGAGCTTTTTATAAGAGCAACACAATTTATGCTTTAGGTTATACAATATGATTTTGAGAAAGAGATTGGAGGAAATAAGACTTCAGGTTGCAACTGGAACAAAGTATAATAAATTAATGAACCATAGCATTAGAAGAATTATTTATCATTGGCAGTTTTTAGGATTAAAATAATTCGTCATTCATATTAATAATCTATTCATATCACTCATTAAGACTTCAGTGATGTTTCGTTCTAAGGTTCTCTTTTACAGGCCAAGTATAGAAAATATATATATTTGCACAAGATACAAGTGCTGATACTTTCCTGTTGCTCGTATTTCAAGCTCTTCATTAAGGGAATGCAGTAAAGGCATGGGTACCATCACATGAGCGCCCTCTGTGGGTGATAGTCAGTCTCCAGTCCAGCTCTCCCACACACTTCCATTAGGGTAACACAAACAAAAAACTCATTGCTGTTGAGTTGATTCTAACTCATAGTGACCCTACAGGACAGAATAGAACTGTCCCAAAGGGTTTCCAAGGAGCGGCTGATGGATTTGAACTGCTGACCTTTCTGTTAGCAGCCCTCCTCTTAACCACTACACTGCCAGGGCTCCATTTGGGTAACAGAGGGAGTAGATAGTTGATGCTTGACTTGGATCTCAAGATATTGGAGAAGAAAAACAACCTATTTTTGATGCATTCAAAACTAAAAAGTATTAAAATTGTAGCAGACTTTATTCCCTCACAGTCATTGTCAAGTTTCATTAGCTATATTGTAATAGTCAACACATTATTCTTCATATTGCGCATCACTAATATAGATTTCACCTTGACTTCTCTCCACTTTTTCCTACCCATTAAAAAAATAAAAACACTATGACAAGCTTTCATATAACTATTTTGAATACTTTGTTGTTATTGTTGTATGCCTTCCAGTTGATTCCAACTCATAAAAAAACTTGTTGCCATAGAGTTGATTCTGACTCATGGCGACCCTAAGTGACCTTATATGACAGAGTAAAACTGCTTCATAAGGACTTCCTAGGCTGTAATCATTATGGGGGCAGATCTCCAAGTCTTTTCTCTCTCAGAGCTGCTGGTGGGTTGGAACCTCCAACCTATCGGTTAACAGCTGAGCACTTAATTATTGCACCACCAGGGCTCCTTTTGAATACATTAATAAAGCATAATTTTTATTGATTCATGTATATGTTTGCACACATTTAGATTATCTGTACTTTGACTAATGAACTGCACTAACGATCGGGAACAGCAGAAAGAGGACAATTTGAAGTACATGTATCTATGAGATCTGTGTTGACAGATTCTACTTTCTCAATCGTTGAACCAGTGACAGTCATTTGCTACAAGGGACAGTTGTTTCCTCACGTCTCTACCCAGGTTTTAAATCAATAGGTAAGTTTCCTTTGTCAATGATATGAGGTTGATAATGGTGATGGATGATGCCAAGGACGATTTAGGGATTTTGCTTTCACTCTCTAAAAGCATAAGAGCAGACAAAATTGCTGATACAGCACTTGAAATTTAAAGGCTGACTCTGGGTGAAACCACAGAACGCACGAAGAGCCGTTTCGCGTTTTATTCAGCAAGCATACTCCTCCTAAAATATTGCTTAATCCGTCTTAAAAACTGAAGCATAAATAGATCAAAGGGAAACATTTCCAGAGTTTTGATAAACCCAAGCAAATCCTCCTTTCTTTGAGGGAATCATATAATAGATTGATGGACTTTGCATCAAAATAAATATGGGAAGTGCTTAATTCCATCTGATAAATTTTGAGGTAAATTAGAATTGATTAGAGGATAAACAGATTATTATAGACATAGTTTGTCTTCTTGTTTAGTCTCAAACTTAAATTTTCTTTATTACTCTATTAAAACTTAATTTCTACACACTTACTGCTTTGAAGAAATGGTCTTTGCAGATGTACATTACAAAGTCTTAACTTGGTATTCGATATATTAATCTATTTATAGTTCCTTTTCTCTTCAAGCTTAAGAATATATATATCTTACTAAACCAGTGAATATATTTCATCACAAAGGAAAGTGAAGAGAAAAAAAAAAATTAAGATAGACCTTCCTCTTACAATAAATGCTGGCAAATAATGTTGATGACCCAAATGCTAAAGTTTTCAACCGAAATTTATTCTCACAGGTAGTACATGATATTAAAATATTATGTTTCAAGCTCACACTTTACACAGTTTTTGCTCCCTCCTGTAATAAGCACAAGGGCATGTAGACTATGTACATGACTGAGATGTGGATCACATAGGGCAAACACCATTTCCCGACTGCATATTCTAGACATACTTGAAAGAGGGCCCATGGCAAAGTCAATTGTGAGAATGCTGGTTTTCAGTAACGTAGAAGTTCTCAGTACGTTTAACTTTCTAACTTACACTCAAACAAGAAAAAAGCAAAACAACATTTAATGTCTTGTAAAATTTATTTGACAAAAGACATATTTAATTGAATATTGCTGTATGTGTGCACTTTAAGAAATGCTAAAATTTTGAATGCAATATAGTAAGGATGAGACCAGTGCTCTTAATTCTAAGTACTCCCTAATTTTATGTATATTTTAATGCATTCAAAATCGTATGTTATTGTAGAAAATATAGAAAAATATTAATTGGACAAATAATTCCAAACCACACCAGTCAGCAAGTCAGTTATCTTTGGCTTTAATCTCTGTCACTATGAACACCCCAGCTAACACACACAATGCACTTAAATATTTAAATATTAATGACTATAAATATTTTACGTACAGATGTATGAAAAGTTAGCAGTTTTGTGACCTGCATTTACAATTTGACGTAATTTTGTAAGCATTTCTGCAGTCATTAACTGCTCAAGACAGTATTTATTGTATAACTTATAGACAAATAATCAACTAAAATATAGGTAAAATTCATCAGACAAACGTGAACAAAAATAATGCAATGATTGCACTATCAACATTAGCCAAAGTAATATCTAACAACTCAAATGTCAATCTGCTTTTGAATGAATACACATATTGTGATATAGCCATAGAATGAAATACTATTCAGTAATAAAAAGAAATAAACTACTTATCCATGGACTAACGCAGATGAATCTCAAGAGATTTATGCTTAGTAAAAAGAAACCATCTGCAAAAAATAGCATACCATATGAATTTATTTGTGTGAAATTCTCGAAAAGACAAAACTATAATGACAAAAAGCAGCTCAGTACTTGCCAGGGTCCAGGGTTGGGGAAAAGGGATTGACTGCAACAGGTCACAAGGAACCCTTTTGGGGTTATATGATATTTTGATGTATGATGTAAGGTTGTGGTGGTGCTTACATGACTGTGTACATTTATTAAAATCATAAATATGTACAGTTAAAATTGAATATAATTTTATGTAAATTATACCTCAATAATTGTGATTTTATTTTAAAAACTAGCCCTTTCACGTAACCTTCCTGTCCAGTCCATCCCTCCTCCTCTGTATTCCTATCGTACCACACACATAATCCTGTTATACCATTTATCTTTTGTTTTAGTGTATTTTTTAAGGTCTATTTGCCCCTCCTGGATTAATAGAAAGAAAAATGTTTTATCTACCTTTCTATGTCTAGTGCTTGGCAATATATTGTCACACAACTCATTTCAGAGAACAAAAAATTCAGGGAAAAAGGTCTCTGATGGCATATAATGCTATCCTTATTGAAATGCCAGACTGAAATTCCAGAATAGTATTAGAGAAAACGTAAGACAGACCTCAATGACAGAGTAGGACACACATCAGCTAGGTGTGGCTAAGCACCTAAAATAAAGAATTGTGAAAACCCTTGTCAAAAATTTGCTACATTAGGACATCTTGAAAGTATAGTTAGCTTAAGCATGAATATATATGTATATTAAATGTTTTATATATATATAATATACAATAATCTATTGCCGTTGAGTTGATTCTGACACACAGGACCCTATAGGACAGAATAGAACTGCCCCATAGGGTTTCCAAGGCTGTAAACCTTTAGGGGAACAGATTGCCACATCTTTCTCCCGTGGAGGGGCTGGTGGGTTTGAACAATGAGCTCTTAACCACTGCGCCACCAGAGCTCCTAAAATATATACGTATAAATATACAATTATAGTTATATAGTTCACCTACACACATAGCCTTTGCCGTCGAGTTGATTCCAGTTCATAGCAACCCTATAGGACAGAGCAGGCTGCCCCATGGGGTTTCCAATGAGCAGCTGGTGGGTTTGAACTGCCAAACTTTTGTTTAGCAGCCAAGCTGTTAACCACTGTGAGACCAGGGCCCCATTTATATACTTAGCACTGAGAAAAAAACGTACAGAACTCTATCAGACCCTTGTGAAATATTCTATCACCTCTCTTGCATCAAGTCATGGTAATTTATTAAATTGTTTTTAAAATGGTCTTAAAAAATAAAGGCATCTGTTAATGCAGGGATAGAAGTTCTTGATATATCCCAAATTTGTGTATCTTCAGGCTCAAAATGAAATCGTGTTAAGGCCAAGTGTCGGTAAGCATTTATCCCTAGCTTGCCTCTGTTGCAGAGTGAAGGGAAATTATTTTTCTACCCAGTCACACATATTAATGCCAACCCAATATGGATTATTATGTCCTCAAGTTTGAAAATTAACTGCCTTATCAGAAGAATCAAATCTATAATATTAAAGAATATGGCACTAAATATTGTTTGTGAGCACAATAGGAATCATAACTAAACTGTATTAATCATGTAAATTGTATATGATAATTTAAATATACATGTATAGATAGCTATCATAATTACATCAAATAGTAAGCTTAACTTATTACCTTATTTTCGCAAATAAAGCACCCACATAAATAATACGCCCACACATATAACAAGCATGGGGCACCTAGGTCAATAATGTGCACGGGGGTTGCATGGTTGGTAAAAACAAAAAAAAAGTATAGCATGCATTATTTGCATAAAATAATGTATGTACCTACAATTTACCTAATGAGGTGGTGTGTATTTTGGAGTTTTAACAGGAGAGTATTTTGAAATATTATCTGACTTATTTTCTCTTGTGAGTAATTTTTCCTCCTCTTCAGTACCTTTTACTATTGAGACATGTCCATTAGGCTAAAGATTATTCCCATGGGGAAATGAAAGAGGAGTGGTATTTAAAATAAGAATGCCTTACTTTAGTTTTTGTTCCTCCATACAAATTTTTACCTTAGTAAAATAATAGTCTTGAAATCTTGCAAAGAGATGAGCATAATATTTTCTTGAAATTCCTCAAATTTGAATTTTAAATATCAAGAACCAGAAAACGAAAGAAGGAAGAAGTGTAAACCATACTTAGGGAAGCTAAAAATGTGATGCAGGAGATACTTCTACCTCATTGGAATAGTTCTGGGAAAAAGATCTCAAGGAGCAAGCAAGAGAATGACAAAAAGTGAGACTCATGGATTTTGCCACCTTCAAGGTCAAAGGTTACGAGTAGATGGTAAAAATATACTGATAGATTTATGGGGCTAGGTAGACTGAATTTCAAAGCCTTGAAAGCTTCTAAGATTTCTAGAAAGATTCTCAATCAATTTTGTCTTAAACTCAACTTGGCATGTTTATGATAGACTAGCAATGGTTGTGGGAATCAGTAGGTAGGCCTGGGTAAAACCATATGAGGCAACTCATACACATTCACATAGAGAAAGCAGTAGAAAATTGTCCCAGGGATCAGAAGGGGAGGGAATTGATGTATCAGAACAGCCATAGATTTGGAAGAAGATGGTTGCAGAATACTGAGATCTCACAGCTGGAATCAGTGGCAGGTCCACGGTGATTAGCAAGTTCCCAGTCCAACATACAAAAGACCAGGCAGGACCTGGCACAATACAACATATAAAGTGCAGGAGACCAGTGGGCCAGTGGTCGAAAGTTTACCAGAATGGAGACAACAAAACAAAGACCAATGGGCATAGGCTGAGTAGAATTAAACACCTTAACCCGGGGTCAGGAAGAAGCAATACCACTCGGTGATAATGACAGCTTCTCTCTGCACTGCTGGGGAAGAAAGCGGGTAAGGGCAGACATCTTGAAAGGATGATCCCAAAGAAGACTGAGTTTTAAACCACAGATAAATTTAATTGAAAAGAGCAGGTATTTCTGCCATTAGTGAAAATGCTAGCTGTCATGGTTTGGATTATGTCCCCCAAAAAATGCATGTATCAGTTTGGCTGGGCCATGATTCCTGGTACTGTGTGATTTTCCTACATGTTGTAAATCCTGCCTCTATGATGTTAACGAGGGAAGATGGGTGGCAGTTGTGTTAGTAAGGCAAGACTGGATCTGCGTGACTGGATTGTGTCCTGAGGCAATTTCTTGAGATATAAAAGACAGAAGTGAGCAGTGAGACAGGGGACCTCATACCATCAAGAAAGCAGTGCCAGGAGCAGAGCGTGTCCTTTGGACTGGGGTCGCTGCACTGAGAAGCTCCTAGTCCGGGGGAACACTGAAGAGAAGAAGGCTGACAGAGGGAAAAAGCCTTCCCCTGGAGCTGACACCCTGAATTTGGACTTCTAGCCTACTTTGACTGTGAGGAAATAAATTTCTCTTCATAAAACCATCCACTTGTGGTACTTCTGTTAGAGCAGCACTAGATGACTAAGACACTAGCCTAAGAGCAAGAAAGCGGCTATAGGAAGTAAAGGTTTTACAATCAGCTGATTTCTGAATGTACGTATATTAAAGAGAATCCTTACAATAACCTTGCCATGTGAATGTCATCATTCACCAAAACAAAATCAAAAATAGGCTCAGGCAGGTTGATTGACCTAAGGTATCATTGCAAAGTGGGAGGTCATAACAAGATTCAAAATCAATTCTACTGAGCCCGGTGTGTCCATTCTTCAACTGTACCTAATGTCTTTCTCTCCGCTTTCTCTCAGCACGGTATTGTAATTAATGGCTCTGCTAACATTCTGGGATCTTTCCGCTTTGCAGAGATACCTGTCAGCATCTTTGCAGCAAAATTATTATAGAAAGATTATTTCTGCGTTCTTCCGTTAAGCCCTAGGCTATATGGCTTGGGATTCAAAAATCATACAAGGACATGAAAGTCTGATATGGTTGGAAATAATATTTAGCTCCTAAAATTTAGTGTGTGAAAATTTGAGTTTAAATATCAAGTCTTTGACGTCCTGGGGGTGTGAACTTTACATAACTTCTCTGAGACTGGTTTTTTTTTTTTTTTAATTTATAAGAGAGAGATGACCTGTCTGCTTCAGAGATTTATTATGAACATTATATGGTATCATGTATGTAGAGGTGCTTTGTAAGTACTAAAGTTACTTATAAACAAATATATAATCTTGTAAATACTATTAAAATCATCTAAACTTACTATATGTCGAAGATCAAGCTAAGTAAGATTAAACATAGACAATTGAATCTATTGAAAGATAAATATCTTATGAAAATTATTTGAAGATACACTTCATGTATAGAAATAAAAGTAATGTTTATGAAAATACTGAAAATTACTGGAAACAATTATTTTCCATACCGTTAAAAGACAAAATTACATTAAGTGGCCCTGATATATGTTTAAGGCACACTAATTCCCATTCATATTATTCAATAGTTTACAATTAGTACCGTAAGCTCTAGGTATATAGAATTTATTTTAAAGGACAGAGATCAAGTTTAACTGGGAACGGGGAGGGGGGAAGAAAACCTTGTAAAATGTAACCTGAATATATATCCTCCCTTTAGGTCTTACTAAAAATCAGATTCCTGTAGGAACTGTAGGACAATTGAATTTGTTAGTGCTCTGAATTACGTTTTAACTAGTTCTAAGGGCAGTACAGAAGTCTATAATGGAATAATAGTTAAGTCCTATTTGAAGTTGAGCAGTTAATCACTTGAATTTCTGGTAAATTCTTTTGTAATATTGCTTCTGTGCTTTGCTTTTCTACTTGGTATTTAAATGGGAGTGTAAAATCATATGTAAAGGGTAAAAAAGCATATAGGCAATGTCAGTTAGTTAACATAATTTTCTAAAGAGTTATACATTGAGACCCAAATATATTTAAATCAAAGGCGTAAAACCATAGTTTTCCTAAAATATTACTAAGTAGGTAGTTTTGCTTTTATGCCCTAACACAGTTTTAGACTCAATAAATATATTTTGCTTGAATGAATGAACAATCAATGCATTTTTAGGTAATTCTGATTTTAAAATCATTATCCTGTAAAAATCATTTTCCTTTAAAATCACCTCCATTTTTCTAATGATATAAATTATTCCATACTTGACAATAAAAAGTAGATAAAGTAAGATGCATAACCTTGGAAGAAATAATAAAAATCTGTATTTTGATCTTGGAAGAAATAATAAACATCCAAATTCTGACCTTGGAAGAAATAACATGCATCCATGTTTTGATGGTAGCTTCCTTATGCCTTCTCTTGCCTCCTAAACTCTACCCCTTACAGATTTATGTTTTTCACCTCACTTTTTCACTTTGACTCCTTAAAGGATGCTCAAAAGGGAAGTAAATAAGTTAACAAGCATAATTTAAAACTCAAGCATAAACAAAGTTCTATGGGTCTATTTTCCTCTTAACATTTAGTTGAGATTATCTCCGTATAAGGATTAGAAACACCGATTAGGAATTCATTAATGTAATAAACCTCATACTATTTGGCTAAACTCTGAACAATGCTGGGGCACAAGGTTGGAAGACATGGTACCTGACTGAAAGATTTTTTTTTTTTTTTAAT